>NW_028318173.1:842500-865000 GCF_062004578.1 Staurois parvus
TAGATGTCGTTTGGCAAACTCTAATCTGGCTTTCCTGTTTTTGAGGGTCACCAATGGTTTCCATCTTGTGGTGAACCCTCTGTATTCACTCTGGTGAAGTCTTCTCTTGATTGTTGACTTTGACACACATACACCTACCTCCTGGAGAGTGTTCTTGATCTGGCCAACTGTTGTGAAGGGTGTTTTCTTCACCAGGGAAAGAATTCTTCGGTCATCCACCACAGTTGTTTTCCGTGGTCTTCCGGGTCTTTTGGTGTTGCTGAGCTCACCGGTGCGTTCCTTCTTTTTAAGAATGTTCCAAACAGTTGTTTTGGCCACGCCTAATGTTTTTGCTATCTCTCTGATGGGTTTGTTTTGTTTTTTCAGCCTAATGATGGCTTGCTTCACTGATAGTGACAGCTCTTTGGATCTCATCTTGAGAGTTGACAGCAACAGATTCCAAATGCAAATAGCACACCTGAAATGAACTCTGGACCTTTTATTTGCTCATTGTAATTGGGATAATGAGGGAATAACACACACCTGGTCATGGAACAGCTGAGAAGCCAATTGTCCCATTACTTTTGGTCCCTTAACAAGTGGGAGGCACATATGCAAACTACTGTAATTCCTACACCGTTCACCTGATTTGGATGTAAATACCCTCAAATTAAAGCTGACAGTCTGCAGTTAAAGCACATCTTGTTCATTTCATTTCAAATCCATTGTGGTGGTGTATAGAGCCAAAAATGTTAGAATTGTGTCCATGTCCCAATATTTATGGACCTGACTGTATGTGCTCCAATGTGGTGGTCATCTCAAACCTGAGTTGACTACCTTAGACTTGATCCTATGGTTGGAAAGTAAAGATCCTTATCCATGCGTATCTCTTCGTTAATTGAGTCTAGAGTGTGTTTGGGATATCTTGATGATTTATCACCCTCCTTCCCATATCCTGCAGCTCCACAATAAATGTGTTCAAGTGTGGTGGTCATCTCAGACTTGAATTGTCCACCTCACACTAGATCCTAGTGTGAGGTGGAAAACTCAATTGTTTCTTATCCTTGTGAAAAGCTTTGTCAATTGAGCCTAGAGTGTAGTTGGAGTATCCTGGTGATTCCTCACCTTCCTACTTATATTCTGCAGCTCCACAATATATGTGTTCCAATGTGGTGGTCATCTCAGACTTGAGTTGTTCACCTCATACTAGATCCTATGGTTAAATGTAAAGATCCCTATCCTTATGGAACACCTTTGTCAATTGAGCCTAGAGTGTGTTTGGGGTATCTCGATGATTTCTCGCCCTCCTTCCCATGTTCTGCAGCTCCACAATAAATGTGTTCAAGTGTGGTTGTCATCTCAGACCTGAGTTGACTACCTTAGACTTGATCCTATGGTTGGAAAGTAAAGATCCTTATCCATGCATATCTCTTCGTTAATTGAGTCTAGAGTGTGTTTGGGGTATCTGGATGATTTCTTACCCTCCTTCCCATATCCTGAAGCTCCACAATAAATGTGTTCCAATGTGGTGGTCATCTCAAACCTGAGTTGACTACCTTAGACTTGATCCTATGGTTGGAAAATAAAGATCCTTATCCACGCGTATCTCTTCGTTAATTGAGTCTAGAGTGTGTTTGGGGTATCTCGATGATTTCTCGCCCTCCTTCCCATGTTCTGCATCTCCACAATAAATGTGTTCAAAATTATTCTACGAAGTGACTGCCACCAAAGTTATGGTTTTTTTTTTAAACCCTAGAGAAAGAGACGGGGCTAAGGCGATTGTTCCTAGAAATATTAAAAGCAATTAAGTTGACTAGGATATCTCAATGTGGTCTATTATTCCACCTGAAGGTCATTCCCTGTGACCTCAGGGTAAGCAGCATTACACCTTCAATACAGGAAGGGATGGGTGTGAAGTCTAATTAGGGATCACATAACACATTCACTTTGAAAATGACACTTACAGAATTTCCATTGCCTTCTAGAACAATCATGAGACGAGAAGTGTATCCGTCCGCGACGTATGGTTGCATCTAGCGAAGCTTTTGTTACAAATATACATTACATGATATAATCCCGCACTGCTCTATAATTATACGATTCCTCACATTCCCTTCTGTGACTGTATTTCCATTGTTACACCGATACAATATTAACAACTGTATTTACATTCAGCATCCATTCCCCTAATAATATTTATGAACTCTTTCGACTGCATTGATCTTAATTGCGCGCAGATCTTTTCTAGGAATGGAGACCGGGCCCGAGAACTACGCTGCGAAAACACAGGCAGGCTTATGAATGCAAAGTGGCTTTTAATGGAAACAAACGTGCATGGATGACCAATAAGAGCAGCAAGGGGACAAAGAAAATCGCAGAGGGAAAATGTTCCAAAAGCAGCCAAAATGCGAACATAAAAGAAATAATGGGCCCATCCAGCCTTCCTCGTAGAGCCCCTTCTCTGCCCCCGGTGCATGGTTGAAGTGCGGCTACGGCATGCCTGCATTCACTAATGGGTCATGTTTGGCTGTGGTACTGTTTACTTGTATGCAAGTTTCCCCCTCCATCCTGTAGGTGGCACTGTGACATGTTTACAGATGGAATGAAGTCTGTCAGAGGAAGTGTCCTCTTGTGGACTTCGTCAGGGTCTCAGAGAAGCAGAAGCAGAGATACTTCCACTTTTTGGGGCCCTTAGGCAGCTTTTAATGGAAACAAACGTGCGTGGATTACCAATAAGAGCAGCAAGGGGACAAAGAAAATCGCAGAGGGAAAATGTCTCCAAAGCAGGCCAAAATGAGAACATAAAAGAAATAATGGGCCCATCCAGCCTTCCTGGTAGGGCCCCTTCTCTGCCCCCAATGCGTGGTTGAAGTGCAGCTGCGGCATGCCTGCATTCACTAATGGGTCGTGTTTGGCTGTGGTACTGTCTACTTGTATGCAGGTTTCCCCCTCCGTCCTGTAGGTGGCACTGTGACATGTTTATAGATGGAATGAAGTCTGTTAGAGGAAGTGTCCTCTTCCTGTCAGGGCCCCCTCCCTGCCCCCGGTGCGTGATTGAAGTGCGGCTGCGGCATGCCTGCATTCACTAATGGGTCGTGTTTGGCTGTGGTACTGTCTACTTGTAGGCAGGTTTCCCCCTCCGTCCTGTAGGTGGCACTGTGACATGTTTACAGATGGAATGAAGTCTGTCAGAGGAAGTGTCCTCTTGTGGACTTCGTCAGGGTCTCAGAGAAGCAGAAGCAGAGATACTTCCACTTTTTGGGGCCCTTAGGCAGCTTTTAATGGAAACAAACGTGCGTGGATGACCAATAAGAGCAGCAAGGGGACAAAGAAAATCGCAGAGGGAAAATGTCTCCAAAGCAGGCCAAAATGAGAACATAAAAGAAATAATGGATCCATCCAGCCTTCCTGGTAGGGCCCCTTCTCTGCCCCCAATGCGTGGTTGAAGCGCGGCTGCTGCATGCCTGCATTCACTTATGGGTCATGTTTGGCTGTGGCACTGTCTACTTGTATGCAGGTTTCCCCGTCCGTCCTGTAGGTGGCACTGTGACATGTTTACAGATGGAATGAAGTCTGTTAGAGGAAGTGTCCTCTTTCTGACAGGGCCCCCTCCCTGCCCCCGATGCGTGGTTGAAGTGTGGCTGTGGCATGCCTGCATTCACTAATGGGTCATGTTTGGCTGTGGTACTGTCTACTTGTATGCAGATTCCCCCCTCCGTCCTGTAGGTGGCACTGTGACATGTTTACAGATGGAATGAAGTCTGTCAGAGGAAGTGTCCTCTTGTGGACTTCGTCAGGGTCTCAGAGAAACAGAAGCAGAGATACTTCCACTTTTTGGGTCCCTGAAGCAGCTTTTAATGGAAAAAAATGTCTGTGGATGACCAATAAGAGCAGTAAGGGGACAAAGAAAGTCGCAGAGGGAAAATGTTTCCAAAGCACGCCAAAATTAAAACATAATAGAAATTATGGGCCCCCTGTCCAGCCCTTCTGGCATGGCATCCTCCCTGCCCCCTGTGCGTGGTTGAAGTGCGGCATGCCTGCACTCACTAATGGGTTGTGTTTGGCTGTGGTACTGTCTACTTGTAGGCAGGTTTCCCCCTCCGTCCTGTAGGTGGCACTGTGACATGTTTACAGATGCAGTGAAGACTGTCAGAGGAAGTGTCCTCTTGTGGACTTCGTCAGGGTCTCAGAGAAGCAGAAGCAGAAGCAGAGATACTTCCACTTTTTGGGGCCCTCATGCGGCCACTTAGACCAGGACCCATAAATATAAGGTCACCTACGACATTTGGGAGTGCCTAGAGCAAGTGGTAGATCAGGGATAGAGACCTCGCTAGCTAGGGACATTGGTGCAGGGAGAGGTTCCTGGCGAGCAGGATGAGAACAAAGTTCTGCGTTTTGATTTTAAACGTTTTGCGTTTAAAATCTGCCTAGCAACAAGAAAAATGGGGAAAAAAGCATAAAGCATCAAAAATGCGGAAAAACACAACGCAGGAAAAATGATGGGTTTTGGTGTGTTCCAGTGCATTCCAGTGTGCTTTTGATGCGTTGTGGTGCGTTCCGGTGTGTTTTTGATGCATTTTGGTGTGTACGGTGTGTTCCAGTGCATTCTGGTGTGCTTTTGATGCATTTTGGTGCGTTCTGGTGTGTTTCTGATGCGTTTTGGTGCGTTCCGGTGTGCTTTTGATGCATTTTGGTGCGTTCCGGTGTGTTTTTGATGCGTTTTGTTGCACTCCTGTGTGTTTTTGATGCGTTTTGGTGCATTTCGCTATGTTTTTGATGCGTTTTACCTCCTTCCAGTACGGTTCTGTGCAGGAAAAATGCCGCCTGTTGTACTTTTTTTGTTCTGCCACCAGAACACTGATGCGAACAGTGACACGGACACCCCTATAACCTACTTTCTGTGCGTTTTGCATGCAGGAAAAAAAGCAACTGAAACACATGGAGCGTGAATTGGCCCTTAGGGCGCAGTTCAGATGCGTTTTCCGCATGCACATTTTGAAAAGCATTCTTCTGTGCTTTTGATGCATTTTTTGATGGGTTCCAGTTTTTCCCCCCTCTCTTTTTCAATTTAAATAGGGACAGGTGTGTTTCCGTGCATTTTTGACGCATTTTGTTGCGTTCCAGTGCATTTCGGTGCAGAGACGCAGTACAGTCTACTTAACATGATTTCCTACGGAACACGTTCACATCTCGTTTTTTGGGGTTTTTTTTGGAAAGGGTCTTTTTTGAATGCAAAAAGTTGCATTTATGGTTTACATAGACTTCAATAGGAACGCTGCAGAAAAGCATGTAGTGTGTTTTTGCAGCGTTTTTGCTGCGTTTTGCATTTAAAATCTGCCTAGCAACAAGAAAAATGAAAAAAAAAAAAGCAAAAAGCATAAAAAACGTGGCAAAAACACAACACAAAACGGTTCTGTGCAGGAAAAATGCCGCCTGTTCTACTTTTTTTTCTGCATCCGGAACGCACAGGAACTGCAAGCGCTGATGTGAGTTATGACAAATACAGACTAGATGCATTCTGGATGTGTTTCCGCAAGCGTGTTTTGATGCGTTTCGGTGCGTTTTTGATACTTTCCTCTCTTTTTTTTCAGTCTAAATAGGGACATGTGCATTCCAGTGCATTTTTGGTCTGTTTTTGGTGCATTCCAGTGCAATTTTGGTGAGTTTCAGTGCATTTTTGGTGTGTTTTTGGTGTGTTCCAATGCATTTTTGGTGTGTTTTTGGTGCGTTCCGGTGCATTTTTGGTGCATTCCAGTGCATTTTTGGTGTGTTTTTGGTGCATTCCAGTGCATTTTTGGTGGGTTCCAGTGCATTTTTGGTGTGTTTTTGGTGTGTTCCGGTGCATTTTTGGTGCATTCCAGTGCATTTTTGGTGTGTTTTTGGTGCGTTCCAGTGCATTTTTGGTGCATTCCAGTGCATTTTTGGTGCGTTCCAGTGCATTTTTGGTGTTTTTGGTGCGTTCCCGTGCATTTTTGGTGTGTTTTTGGTGCATTACAGTGCATTTTTGGTGTGTTTTTGTGCATTCCAGTGCATTTTTGGTGTGTTTTTGGTGCGTTCCAGTGCATGTTTGGTGTGTTTTTGGTGCATTCCAGTGCATGTTTGGTGTGTTTTTGGTGCATTCCAGTGCATGTTTGGTGTGTTTTTGGTGCGTTCCAGTGCATTTTTGGTGTGTTTTTGGTGCGTTCCAGTGCATTTATGGTGTGTTTTTGGTGGGTTCCAGTGCATGTTTGGTGTGTTTTTGGTGCATTCCAGTGCATGTTTGGTGTGTTTTTGGTGGTGCGATTTACCACCTTCTAGTACAGTTCTGTGCAGGAAAAATGCCGCCTGTTCTACCTTTTTTTTTCTGCATCCGGAACGCACCGGAACTGCAAGCGCTGATGTAAACGATGACACTGACATCCCTATAATCTACTTTCTGTGTGTTTTGGATGCAGAAAATAGCCACTGAAACGCATGGAGTGTAAACTGGTCCTTAGGGCGCAGTTCAGATTATTTCCGGATGCGTTTCCGCATGCACATTTTTAACGCGTTCTGGTGCGCTTTTGATGCGTTTTTTATGGGTTCCAGTTCTCTTTTTTTCAATTTAAATAGGGACAGGTGCGTTCCAGTGCATTTTTGATGCATTTTGGTGCGTTCCAGTGCATTTTGGTCCACTTAACATGATTTCCTACGGGACATTTTTTTTTTTTGGAAAGGGTCTTTTTTGAACGCAAAAAGTTACGTTTTAGGTTTTATAGACTGCAATAAGAAACGTTGCAGAAAAGCATGTTGTGCGTTTTTTTCTGCGTTTTTGACGCATTTTTGCACACAGGCGGTTCCCCTTTTAAATCTGCCTGGAAACAATAAAAATTTTAAAAAAACCCACCGCAAAATGCATCAAAAGCACGCGAAAAACGCTCCTTCAATAGGAACGCTGCAGAAAAGCACATATTTTGTTTTTATGTTTTTCCTGCGTTTTTGATGCATTTCGTGTTTAAAATCAGCCTAGCAACAAGAAAAATGACCAAAAAAAATGCAAAACGCATCAACAACGCGGCACAAACAAAACGCAATGCAGAAGCGCACAAAAAGCAACCTGCAGAGGTGTGAACCTAGCCTGAGCCTTTACCATCTGCTTGTTGTTATTCAGTGTGCCAGCTCTGATCTCGGAGGCGCACACATGCCCTAATCAGTGGTGTTTAGGAGACTGCTGGACGTTCTGCCTGTGCCTGTTCCACAGTTAAGGACTTCTTCAACACTTTGAGGAGCACGACTACTAAACTACAATCTCTCAGCTTGTCATGATCATCCTTAAACCTTCACCATCTACCGCTTGTTAATCAGCATGCCAGCTTAGGTTTCTTAGGTGCACACCTGCCCTGATCAGGGGTGTTTAGGAGGCTCCTGGACATTTGAGTTCATCAACACTATGAGGAACCAGGCTACTAAATTATAGTCTCCCAGTTTGTCATGATCAGCCTTGAACCTTCACCATCTGCAGGTTGTTATTCAGGATTCCATCTCTGGTCTTTGATGCGCACACCTGCCCTAATCAGTGGTGCTTAAGAGGCTCCTGGACGTTTCGCCTGAACCTGATCAACAGAGTAGGACTTCAACACTTTAATTAGCAAGGCTGCTAAACTACAATCTCCGCTTATCATGATCAGCCTTGAGCCTTCACCATCTGCAGGTCTTTACTCAGCATGCCAGCTTAGGTTTGCGATGTGCACATCTGCCCCAATCAGTTGTGTTTAAGATGCTCCTGGACGTTTCACCTGAACCTGACCAACAGAGTAGGACTTGAGTTCTTCAACACTTTGATGAACAAGGCTACAAAACTACAATCACTCAGTTTGTCATGATCAGCCTTGAACCTTCACCATCTGCAGGTTGTTATTCAGCATTCCATCGCTGGTCTTTGATGTGCACACCTGCCCTAATCAGCAGTGTTAAAGAGGCTCCTGGACATTTCACATTTTCATGATCAGCCTTGAGCCTTCACCATCTGCAGGTCTTTACTCAGCATGCCAGCTTAGGTTTACAATGTGCACACCTGCCCCAATCAGTGGTGTTTAAGAGGCTCCTGGACGTTTCGCCTGAACCTGACCAACAGAATAGGACTTGAGTTCTTCAACACTTTGAGGAACCAGGCTACTAAATTATAGAGTCCCAGTTTTTCATGATCAGCCTTGAGCCTTCACCATTTGCAGGTCTTTACTCAGCATGCCAGTTTAGATTTACGATGTGCACACCTGCCCCAATCAGTGGTGTTTAAGAGGCTCCTGGACGTTTCACCTGAACCTGACCAACAGAGTAGGACTTGAGTTCTTCAACACTTTGATGAACAAGGCTACAAAACTACAATCACTCAGTTTGTTATGATCAGACTTGAACCTTCACCATCTCCAGGTTGTTATTCAGCATTCCATCTCTGGTCTTTGATGTGCACACCTACCCTAATCAGTGATGTTTAAGAGGCTCCTGGACATTTTGCCTGAACCTGACCAACAGAATAGGACTTGAATTCTTCAACACTTTGAGGAACCAGGCTACTAAATTATAGCGTCCCAGTTTGTCATGATCAGCCTTGAGCCTTCACCATCTGCAGGTTGTTATTCAGCATTCCATCACTGGTCTTTGATGTGCACACCTACCCTAATCAGCAGTGTTAAAGAGGCTCCCGGACATTTCCTGGACAGCCTTGAGCCTTCACCATCTGCAGGTCTTTACTCAGCATGCCAGCTTAGATTTACGATGTGCACACCTGTCCCAATCAGTGGTGTTTAAGATGCTCCTGGACGTTTCACCTGAACCCGACCAACAGAGTAGGGCTTGAATTCTTGAACACTTTGATGAACAAGGCTACAAAACTACAATCACTCAGTTTGTTATGATCAGCCTTGAACCTTCACCATTTCCAGGTTGTTATTCAGCATTCCATCTCTGGTCTTTGAAGCGCATACCTGCCCCAATCAGTGGTGTTTAAGAGGCTCCTGGACGTTTCACCTGAACCTGACCAACAGAATAGGACTTGAATTCTTCAACACTTTGAGGAACCAGGCTACTGAATTATAGCGTCCCAGTTTTTCATGACCAGCCTTGAGCCTTTACCATCTGCAGGTCTTTACTCAGCATGCCAGCTTAGGTTTACGATGTGCACACCTGTCCCAATCAGTGGTGTTTAAGAGGCTCCTGGACGTTTCGCCTGAACCTGACCAACAGAATAGGACTTGAGTTCTTCAACACTTTGATGAACAAGGCTACTAAACTACAATCACTCTGTTTGTTATGATCATCCTTGAACCTTCACCATCTCCAGGTTGTTATTCAGCATTCCATCACTGGTCTTTGATGTGCACACCTACCCTAATCAGTGGTGTTTAAGAGGCTCCTGGACGTTTCGCCTGAACCTGACCAACAGAATAGGACTTGAGTTCTTCAACACTTTGAGGAACCAGGCTACTAAATTATAGCGTCCCAGTTTGTCATGATCAGCCTTGAGCCTTCACCATCTGCAGGTTGTTATTCAGCATTCCATCACTGGTCTTTGATGTGCACACCTACCCTAATCAGCAGTGTTAAAGAGGCTCCCGGACATTTCCTGGACAGCCTTGAGCCTTCACCATCTGCAGGTCTTTACTCAGCATGCCAGCTTAGATTTACGATGTGCACACCTGTCCCAATCAGTGGTGTTTAAGATGCTCCTGGACGTTTCACCTGAACCCGACCAACAGAGTAGGGCTTGAATTCTTGAACACTTTGATGAACAAGGCTACAAAACTACAATCACTCAGTTTGTTATGATCAGCCTTGAACCTTCACCATTTCCAGGTTGTTATTCAGCATTCCATCTCTGGTCTTTGAAGCGCACACCTGCCCCAATCAGTGGTGTTTAAGAGGCTCCTGGACGTTTCGCCTGAACCTGACCAACAGAGTAGGACTTGAGTTCTTCAACACTTTGATGAACAAGGCTACAAAACTACAATCACTCAGTTTGTTATGATCAGACTTGAACCTTCACCATCTCCAGGTTGTTATTCAGCATTCCATCTCTGGTCTTTGATGTGCACACCTGCCCCAATCAGTGATGTTTAAGAGGCTCCTGGACATTTTGCCTGAACCTGACCAACAGAATAGGACTTGAGTTCTTCAACACTTTGAGGAACCAAGCTACTGAATTATAGCGTCCAAGTTTTTCATGACCAGCCTTGAGCCTTTACCATCTGCAGGTCTTTACTCAGCATGCCAGCTTAGGTTTACGATGTGCACACCTGCCCCAATCAGTGGTGTTTAAGAGGCTCCTGGACGTTTCGCCTGAACCTGACCAACAGAATAGGACTTGAGTTCTTCAACACTTTGATGAACAAGGCTACTAAACTACAATCACTCTGTTTGTTATGATCATCCTTGAACCTTCACCATCTCCAGGTTGTTATTCAGCTTTCTATCTCTGGTCTTTGATGTGCACACCTACCCTAATCAGCCGTGTTAAAGAGGCTCCTGGACATTTCACATTTTCATGATCCACCTTGAGCCTTCGCCATCTGCAGGTTTTCAGCATGGCAGCTTAGGTTTACAATGTGCACACCTGCCCTAATCAGTGGTGATTAAGAGACTCCTGGACCTGATCAACAGGTTAGGATTTGGGTAGAGGGGCGCAGTTTTCAAATGCTAAATTTTTCCTTCAAACGTAAATGCAACCAGCAGGACCTGATACTAATTCATTGATTCTGAGGACTTTCATTTGCTGTGCACTGTAGAATGGAAGGACAATAAGAGGACATGTCAAATGTAGGAAAATGGTGCATCTCTATGCAAGTCCTTTGTCTTTTAGCACATGCCTGTCTGACTTCTATGTGCTCCTAACTTGAATTACTCCTGCAAATTGTTTGGACCACCTTTGTGCTTCACTTCAGTCACATTTGGCCACTAGATGTAGGGGTGGGTGGAAGGAAGGAAGGGGTGGTATTAAAGTCCCTGGGGCACTGATGTCATTTGTCTAGGCCAGTGGTCTCCAAACTGTGACCCAACTGTCTCCCCGCTGTCAGAAAAAGTGGGACATAGTTCATGCCACTGACACCAATGATGGGGCACTATTCCTCCCACTGACACCAATGATGGGGCACAATTCTCCCACTGACACCAAAGATGGGGCACTATTCCTCCCATTGATACCAATGATGGGGCACTATTCTTCCCACTGACACCAATGATGGGGCGCAATTCTCCCACTGACACCAATGATGGGGCAATATTCCTCCCACTGACACCACAGATGGGGCACTATTCCCCCCACTGACACCAATGATGGGGCACTATTCCTACCACTGACACCAATGATGGGGCACTTTTCCTTCCACTGACACCAATGATGGGGCACTATTCCTACCACTGACACCAATGATGGGGCACTATTCCTCCCACTGATACCAATGATGGGGCACTATTCCTCCCACTGACACCAATGATGGGGCACTATTCCTCCCACTGACACCAATGATGGGGCACTATTCCTCCCACTGATACCAATGATGGGGCACTATTCCCCCCACTGATACCAATGATGGGGCACTATTCCTCACACTGATACCAATGATGGAGCACTATTCCTCCCACTGACACCAATGATGGGGCACTATTCCCCCCACTGACACCAATGATGGGGCACTATTCCTACCACTGACACCAATGATGGGGCACTTTTCCTTCCACTGACACCAATGATGGGACACTATTCTTCCCACTGACACCAATGATGGGGCACTATTCCTCCCACTGATACCAATGATGGGGCACTATTCCTCCCACTGACACCAATGATGGGGCACTATTCCTCCCACTGACACCAATGATGGGGCACTGTTCCTCCCACTGACACCAATGATGGGGCGCTATTCCTCCCACTGATACCAATGATGGGGCACTATTCCTCCCACTGACACCAATGATGGAGCACTATTCCTCCCACTGACACCAATGATGGGGCGCTATTCCTCCCACTGACACCAATGATGGGACACTATTCCTCCCACTGACACCAATGATGGGGCGCTATTCCTCCCACTGATACCAATGATGGGACACTATTCCTCCCACTGACACCAATGATGGGGCACTATTCCTCCCACTGACACCAATGATGGGACACTATTCCTCCCACTGATACCAATGATGGGGCACTATTCCTCCCACTGACACCAATGATGGGGCACTATTCCTCCCACTGACACCAATGATGGGGCACTATTCCTCCCACTGATACCAATGATGGGGCACTATTCCTCCCACTGACACCAATGATGGAGAACTATTCCTCACACTGATACCAATGATGGGGCACTATTCCTCCCACTGACACCAATGATGGGGCACTATTCCTCCACTGATACCAATGATGGGGCACTATTCCTCCCACTGATACCAATGATGGGGCACTATTCCTCCACTGATACCAATGATGGGGCACTATTCCTCCCACTGACACCAATGATGGCGCACTATTCCTCCCACTGATACCAATGATGGGGCACTATTCCTCCCACTGACACCAATGATGGGGCACTATTCCTTTCACTGACACCAATGATGGGGCACTATTCCTCCCACTGACACCAATGATGGGGCACTATTCCTCCCACTGACACCAATGATGGGGCACTATCTATCTATGACTAGCCTCCAGTACATTACATTTTTGAAGTTAGTTATGTAAAAAAAAAAAAAAATATTCCGTCCCATTTTTAATTCCTAATGTTTGTGAATTGGATCGGCGGTCCACACATTGTTTCCCCGGGGAAGTCGGGAGGTGATTTACGATGCGCGTTTTGATGCCGTGGCGCTCATAGTCATGATGCATACTTATAATTTAGATGTTCATTCCACGCCGGAGCTGACGCGGTGTCACTCCAATTAATCACGGCGAGCAATGAAATGTACTCACAGGAACATCATCAATCTCCTCCCGATCGGTATTGGCGCTGACGTCCCGTCGTCTGTACCTTCCACTTAATCCCTTTTAGAAATTCATCAACGTGGTAACCCTGGGGGGGGGGGGCTCTGCATGTTCGTGCAACGGGGTGGGGGAGGGGTAAAAATAAATGCGCTGCAGGCAGCGGCAAGGCATGCGTTGTTTGCTAATGTGACGCACCTCCGTCGCTGGCGCCGAGCTCCCCCGGGAGGAGACCGGAGGGTGGATTCTCTGAACGGACGAGGCGGTGTACGTCACCCCGGGGTTGTCAAATCACTTCGTATCTCCCCCAGACTGAAGTCGCGGTCCTTGAGACCCGATTAGATATTCATCGGCTTACTGATGCTGACGCAGAAATGACCGCCGGCGGGAGCGACACCCCTTGCAGGAATAGCCGTCGTTTATAAAACGCATAAAAAAAAATTCAGCCACCCCCCACGGCTCGTGATGGAATATCTGCTTTCAGGGTCACACCTGCGTTTTCTGCATGTGGTTTGTGATGCGTTTGCGGTGCGTTTTTGATGTGTTTTTGACATTTCTGGTGCGTTTTTGATGCTTTCTGGTTCATTCCCCCCCCCCTCACTCTTAGGGCGCAATTCAGATGCGTTTCCGCATGCATGTTTTTTATGTGTTACGGTGCTTTTTTGATGTGTTTTTGACATTCCTGGTGCGTTTGATGCTTTCTGGTTTATTCCCCCCCCCCCCCCCCACACACACACACACACTCTCTGGGCGCAGTTCAGATGCGTTTCTGCATGCATGTTTTTTACGCGTTCCGGTGCTTTTTTAATGTGTTTTTGACATTACTGGTGCATTTTTGATGCTTTCTTGTTCATCCCCCCCCCCATTCTTAGGGCACATTTCAGATGCGTTTCCGCATGCATGTTTTTTTACGCGTTCCGGTGCTTTTTTGATGTGTTTTTGACATTTTTGGTGCGTTTTTGATGCTTTCTTGTTCATTCCCCCCCACACACACACACACTCTCTGGGTGCAGTTCAGATGTGTTTCCGCATGCACATTTGTCATGCGTTCTGGTGCGCTTTTGATGCATTTTTGACAGATTCCAGTTCATTTCCCCTCTCTTTTTCAATTTACATTGGGAAAGGTGCATTGCAGTGCGTTTTTGATGCTTTCTGGTTCATCCCCCCCCCCCCACTCTTAGGGCACAGTTCAGATGCGTTTCCGCATGCACATTTTTTACGCATTCTGGTGCGTTTTTGATGCTTTCTGGTTCATTCCCCCCCCACACACACATTCTTAGGGTACAGTTCAGATGTGTTTCCGCATGCACATTTTTTACGCATTCTGGTGCGGTTTTTATTCTGGTTCATTCCCCCCCACTCTTAGGACGCAGTTCATATGCGTTCTGGATGTGTTTCCACATGCACTTTATTTAATGTATTCCGGTGCGTTTTTGATGTTTCTGGTGCGTTTTTGATGCTTTCTGATTCTTTCCCCCCCCCCCACACTCTTAGGGCGCAGTTCAGATGCGTTTTAGATACATTTCCGCATTTTTGACGCATTGTGCTGTGTTTTTTGACTGGTTCCAGTTCATTTTTCCCCTCTCTTTTTCAATTTAAATAGGGACAGGTGCGTTCTGCTGCATTTTTGACCCATTTTGATGTGTTTTTGATGTTTCTGGTGCGTTTTTAGTGCCTTCTGGTTCATTCCCCCCCTCCCCCCCCCACTCTTAGGGCACAGTTCAGATGCGTTGTGGATGCACATTATTTACATGTTCTGGTGCGGTTTTTATGTGTTTTGACGTTTCTGGTGTGTTTTTGATGCATTTTTGACGGGTTTCAGTAAATTTTCCCCCCTCTTTTTCAATTTAAATAGGGTCAGGTGTATTCCAGTGCATTTTTGATACATTTTTGTGCATTTTTGTGCGTTTTTGATGTGTCTGGTTCATTCCCCCCCACTCTTAAGGTGCAGGTCAAATGCGTTCTGGATGTGTTTCCGCATGCACATTTTTTACATATTCTGGTGCGGTTTTTATGTGTTTTTGACATTTCTTGTGCGGTTTAGATGAGTTTTTGACAGGTTTCAGCGCATTGTTACTCATTTTGGTGCAATTTTGATGTGTTTTTGACATTCCTGGTGTGTTTTTGATGATCGCTGGTTCATTCCCCTCCCCACACTCTTAGGGTGCAGTTCAGATGCGTTTTGGATGCGTTTCCGCATGCACGTTTTTGACGCGTTCCAGTGCGTTTTGATGTTTTTTTGATGTTTCTGGTGCGTTTTTGTTGCTTTCTGGTTCATCCCCCAAACCCCCCCCCCCTCACATACTCTTGGACCGCAGTTCAGATGTGTTCTGGTTGCATTTCCGCATGCACGTTTTTTATGCGTTCTGGTGCGTTTTGATATGTTTTTGATGTTTCTGGTGCGTTTTTGATGCTTTCATTCCCCCCCCCCCACCCACTCTTAGGGCACAGTTCAGATGCATTTCCGCATGCACATTTTCTGGTGTGTTTTTTATGTGTTTTTGACATTTCTAGTGCGTTTATGATGCGTTTTTTACGGGTTTCAGTACATTTTTCTTCCCTCTCTTTTTCAATTTAAATAGGGTCAGGTGTATTCCAGTGCATTTTTTACGCATTTTGGTGTGTTTTTGATGTTTCTGGTGCGTTTTTGATGCTTTCTGGTTCATTCCCCCCCTCCCCCCCCCACTCTTCAGTTCAGATGCTTCCAGGATGTGTTTCCGCATGCACGTTTTTGATGCAATCCAGTGCGTTTTGATGCATTTTTGAGGTGTCTGGTGCGTTTTTGATGCTTTCTGATTAATTCCCCCCCAGGGGCGGACTGACAACTCATGGGGCCCCCTACTGACTCCAGGCCCTCGGGCAGTGCCTGAGTTTCCAAATGGTCAGTCCGCCCCTGTCCCCCCCCCCCCCAATCTTAGGGTGCAGTTCAGATGCGTTCTAGATACATTTTTGACACATTCCGGTGCGCTTTTGATTCATTTTTGCCGGGTTCCAGTTCATTTTTCCCCTCTCTTTTTCAATTTAAATAGGGACAGGTGCGTTGCAGTGCATTTTTGATGCATTTTGGTGCGTTTTTTTATGTGTTTTTGATGTTTCTGGTGCGCTTTTGATTCTTTCTGGTTCATCCCCCCCCCCCATACTCTTAGGGCGCAGTTCAGATACATTTCCGCATGCACATTTTTGATGCGTCTGGTGCGCTTTTGATGCATTTTTTACGGGTTTCAGTAAATTTTCTCCTCCTCTGTTTTTTCATCAATTTAAATAGGGACGTGCAGTTTTTTGGTGCGTTCTCGTGCTGTTTTGATGCAACGCAAAACACTGCAGAAAACGCATAGGTGTGAACCCAGGGTTAGGGCTGGTTCACACTATAGAAATGCAGTCCAGATGCGTTCCGGATGCATTTCCACATGCACGTCTTTGACGCGTTCCGGTGCGTTTTTGATATATTTTTTATATTTCTGATGCTTTTTTGATGCTTTCTGGTTCGTTCCCCCCCCCCCCCCCCCACACACAAACACACACACTCTTTTTCTTCAAATTAAATAGAAACGTGTGTCCCAGTGTGTTTTTGTTGCATTACGGTGCGTTTTGATGCGTTTTGATGCATTCAGGTGCATTCTGAAGCGTTTTGGTGCATTCTGGTGTGTTGCTGATGCGTTTTGGTGCATTCTGGTGCAAACTGATGCATTCTGGTGCCTTTCTGATACGTTTTGATGCATTCTGGTGTGTTCCTGATGCATTTTGGTGTATTCTGGTGCATTTTTTATATGTTTTGCTGCATTCCGGTACGTTTTTGATGCGTTTTACCGCGTTCCAGTACAGTTCTGTGCAGGAAAAATACCGCCTGTTCTACTTTTGTTTTCTGCCACCAGAACTGCAAGCGCTGATGTGATCAATGACAATGACAGCCCTATCACCTACTTTCTGTACGTTTTGGATGCGTTTTTGACGTGCTCCGGCGCGTTTTATATGCATTCCAGTTAATTTTTTCCCTTCTCTTTTTTCATCAATTTAAATAGGGACGTGCAGTTTTTTGGTGCGTTCCCGTGCTGTTTTGATGCAATGCAAAACGCTGCAGAAAACGCATAGGTGTGAACCCAGGGTTAGGGCCGGTTCACACTATAGAAATGCAGTCCGGATGCGTTTCCACATGCGCGTTTTTGACACATTCCTGTACGTTTTTGATATGTTTTTTACATTTCTGGTGCGTTTTTGATGCTTTCTGCTTCGTTCCCCCCCATACTCTTTTTCTTCAAATTAAATAGAAACGTGTGTTCTAGTGTGTTTTTGTTGCATTCCGGTGCATTGCTGATGCATTTCGATGCATTCTAGTGCATTCTGATGGTGCATTTTTGATTTGTTTTTGTGCATTCTGGTGTGTTTATGATGCATTTTGGTGCATTCCGGTTTGTTTTGCTGCATTCCGGTGCGTTTTTGATGCGTTTTACCGCATTCCAATACAATTCTGTGCAGGAAAAATACCGCCTGTTCTACTTTTGTTTTCTGCCACCGGAACTGCAAGCGCTGATGTGATCTGTGACATTGACAACCCTATCATCTACTTTCTGTGCGTTTTGGATGCGTTTCTGACATGTTATGCTGCATTTTTAATGCATTCCATTTCATTCCCCCCCCCCCACTCTTTTTTCTTCAAATTAAATAGGGACAGTGTGTTTCAGTGTGTTTTTGTTGCGTTCCGGTGCATTCTGATGCGTTTTGGTGTATTCCGGTGCATTTTTAATGTGTTTTTCTGCATCTGGTGCGTTTTTGACGTGTTCCAGTGCATTTTTTATGCATTCCAGTTCATTTTTCCCCTCTCTTTTTTCTTCAATTTAAATAGGAACGTGTGAGTATTGCTGCATTCCGGTGCGTTTTTGATGCTTTTGACCGCGTTCCAGTCTAGTGCTGTGCAGATAAAATGCTGCCTGTTCTACTTTTTTTTTTCTGCCACCGGAACGCACCGGAACTGCAAGCGCTGATGTGAACGATGACATCGACCACCATATCACCTATGTTCTGTGCGTTTTGGATGCATTTTTGATGTGTTCTGGTGCGTTTTTTATGCATTCCAGTTCATTTTTCCCCCCTTTTTTCTTCAATTTAAATAGGAACGTGTGAGTTTTGGTGCGTTTTTGATGCGTTTTACCATGTTCCAGTACGGTTCTGTGTAGATAAAATGCCGCCCGTTCTACTTTTTTTTTTTGCCACCGGAACTGCAATCGCTGATGTGAACGATGACATCGACCGCCATATCACCTATGTTCTGTGCGTTTTGGATGTGTTTTTGACGCGTTTTTGATGCATTCCAGTTCATTTTTCCCCCCTCTCTTTTCTTCAATTTAAATAGGAACATGTGAGTTTTGGTGCGTTTTTGATGCGTTTTACCGCGTTCCAGTACGGTTCTGTGCAGATAAAATGCCGCCCGTTCTACTTTTTTTTTTTGCCACCGGAACACACCGGAACTGCAAGCGCTGATGTGAACGATGACATCGACCACCATATCACCTACGTTCTGTGCGTTTTCGATGCAGAAAAAAAGTGACTGAAACGCATGAAACGTGTGAACCGGCCCTCAGAAAGGAAGCGGAGGTCAGTGCCGTTAGCGGGGGGGGGGGGGTCGTTTTATCGATGAGGAGTCCATTGGGCACGATGTAGGTCACCGCTCGTCAAAGGTGTCCTGCTGACTCCCGCGTACGCGCCTGGAGTTTGTTGGCATCAGCGAGGCTGGAGGACGCCCGGCAATTATAGAGCTTTGACAAGCACTTTCCCGGCGCGGCGTTGTGTTTTGTAAGCATTTCTTACAGGCTTCTTGACACACGTTATAGGTCACTTCCTGTGCAATCAGTTGTAGCGAGGGAGTCGCAGGATTGCCGTAGACGCGGCGGGGGTCGAAAACACTAAAAGTGCGGCTTCTCAGCAAAATGGCTTGTGCCTGAAAAAACAGCGCTTTTTTTCGCATTAAGGCATCAAAACCGAGCAAAAATAATGACACGCGGTGTATATATATATATTGTATGTATTTATTGTGTAGTGTGGTTGGGGGTTGGTCCGGGATGACTTGGGCTCAGAAGAAGTAGGTTGAATCAGTTCATGTAATGTGCAAGGAGCATGCTGATAGGATGAGAGAGCAGAGTGGCAGAGAGATGAGCTCCTCACTGTGCTGCTTCTCCTTTCACTGTCCAGATCTAGGTTGGGGGCTGGTCCGGGATGACTGCTTCTCCTTTCACTGTGGAGAAATAACCCCTCCCCTGCTCTGTTCAATAACTCCTCCCTGCTCTGTTCAATAACTCCTCCCTGCTCTGTTGAATAACCCCTCCCCTGCTCTGTTCAATAACCCCTCCCCTGCACTGTTCAATAACCCCTCCCCTGCTCTGTTCAGTAACCCCTCCCCTGCTCTGTTCAGTAACCCCTCCCCTGCTCTGTTCAATAACCCCTCCCCTGCTCTGTTCAATAACCCCGCCCCTGCTCTGTACAATAACCCCTCCTTGCTCTGTTCAATAACCCCTCCCCTGCTCTGTTCAATAACCCCTCCCTGCTCTGTTCAATAACCCCTCCCTGCTCTGTTCAATAACCCCTCCCCTGCTCTGTTCAATAACCCCTCCCCTGCTCTGTTCAATAACCCCCTCCCCTGCTCTGTTCAATAACCCCATCCACTGCTCTGTTCATAAACCCCTCCCCTGCTCTGTCCATAAACCCCTCCCCTGCTCTGCTTAATAACCTCTCCGTGCTCTGTTCAATAACCCCACCCCTGCTTTTTTCAATAACCCCTCCCTGCTCTGTTCAATAAGATGATGTCATCAGTCTGCTGCAGGCAGGAGGAATCATTGCTTCAGTCTCCTCTCCCTCAATGATCAGACTGCAGCTTTGGAGGAAGGCGAGAGGCTGTCACAGGGGCTGATCCGTGTCAGAGTATTGTGAACACCGCCCTTAACCGCCGCAGGGGCTGATCTGTGTCAGACATTTGTGAGCACCGCCCTTAACCGCAGCAGGGGCTGATCTGTGTCAGACATTTGTGAACACGTCCCTTAGCCACCGCAGGGGCTGATCTGTGTCAGACATTTGTGAACACGGCTCTTAACCGCCGCAGGGGCTGAACTGTGTCAGACATTTGTGAACACCGCTCTTAAACACCGCAGGACCTGATCTGTGTGAGACATTCATGAACACTGCCCTTAACCGTCGCAGGGGCTGATCTGTGTCAGACATTTGTGAACACCGCCCTTAACCACAGAAGGGGCTGATCTGTGTCAGATATTTGTGAACACCACCCTTAAACGTCGCAGGGGCTGATCTGTGTCAGAAGTTTGTGAACACCGCTCTTAACTGCTGCAGGAGCTGATCTGTGTCAGACATATGTGAACACCGCCCTTAACCGTCGCAGGGGCTGATCTGTGTCAGACATTCATGAACACCGCCCTTAACCGCCGCAGTGGCTGATCTGTGTCAGACATTAGTGAACACCGCCCTTAACCGCAGCAGGGGCTGATCTGTGTCAGACATTTGTGAACACCGCCCTTAACTGTACAGCCACCAGCATTCACATGCTTTTTCTGGGAATGGAGAGGAAGGCAATGTGGGCCTACCTAGGAAGGGCAACTTCTCCAGACTGACACCTGCCCATCAAGGCATTTAGATATTTGCATATTTCCTCCCAAAAACCAGTCCACTGATTGGGCTCTGATGGTGAGGAGTACTTAGGAAGGATGCTTTCAGTAAGCTATGTACAGCACCCTACCGACCCCTCCCACCAGCCATGATCTGCCTGCATTGCATAGAGAAGCACAGAGACCCAGTGATGACATGATTGACTTTAATATAAGGTTTGTATTGAAATTGGAATTTTTTTTTTTTAATTGCATTAGATGTTGATGAGGAGAAAGGAGGAAGCAAGGAAAAAATACACGCAGCTTAACCCCTTCCAGACCACCGTATACAAACTCGGCTTTTCTCTGTGGGGCTACATATATATATATACATGGATCTGTCTTTGAGCTGCGAGCGCCGCACAACGCCATTCTATAGCATGTATTATTTTTACTTGCCAATCCCCCCCCCCCCCCCAATGAAAGCAAGAAGCTGATTGGTTGTCGTGCACAGCTGCTCCGGATTATGCCTGCTCCAATTTTAGTAAATTATCCCCAATAAATTCAATACGAAGCCAAGATGAAGAACACGCAGACATGACCCGAGACCAAGAGAACGAGAGTTCACAGCTTACCTTGGAAAGTTTTATTTTACCAAAGGAGTAGTTCATGCTTAGACTTCCGGGTATAAATAAATGCATAAACGAAATAAATAAATACAAAAAATACTGTATGTAAATAAATAATAAATAAAACGTACACATAAAAACGAATATTGATTACATAAATAGATAAATAAATAAAATGCATACCTATGTAAAAAAAAAAAAAAAAAACTTAATAAATATTAAAACGCTACATAAATATATAAACAAACAAATACTGTGCATAAATAAATAATACATACAAACGAATAAAACACATACATAATCAATAAAAAATAATAATAAAAAAAAAAATATATATATATAATATATATATGTGTGTGTGTATATTTATATATATAATATATGTATGGGTGTGTGTGTATGTGTATATATATTTATTGATTAAGTAAAAATTAATAAATTAATAAATACAATTCATAAATAAGGAATAAATACACAAATACATTTTTTTACAAATAAATAGATAAATAAATGACATACACAGGTAATAAATAACTTAAAACTAAGAACAAATTTATTATAAAAAATTAAATAAATAACTATTAAAAAAAACCCTCATCAATAAACAAATAAATCAATTTAAATAAGTACTGTACATAAATAAATAATAAATACAAATAAATAAAACACATGCATAATCAATAAATATATATTTGTATATATATAGCAGAGCCCTCCTTTCCCTCTTGTATTGAACTGTATTGTTGCTGTATTGTTTCCCGTTATATTGTAAAGCGCTGAGCAAACTGTTGGCGCCATAAATCCTGTATAATGATAATAATATTATATATATATATATATATTGCATAAATAAATAAATATAAGAAATACCTAAATTAAAAATAAATGAATAAATAAAATGGATACATAAGTACAGAACTTAAAAACTAACTAAACAAACACTTAAAAAAATACATAAATAAATGAATTAAAAATAAATAAATAGATAGATAGGTAGATAGATAGATTAGATAAACATATCTATAACACCATTAAAAAATATTTTGAAAATAAATAAATACATACATATTAAAAATAAATAGGTAAAAATAAAATACATAAATAAATACACAAATAAATTATATATATATACTGTATATATTGCATAAATAAATATAAGAAATAACTAAGTAAAAAATATATGAATATAAATGAATAAATAAAATGCATAAATAGGTACGGAACTTAAAAACGAACTAAACAAACACTTAAAAAAATACATAGATAAATGAATAAAAAAAAATAGATAGATGATAGATAGATAATAGATAGATAGATAGATAGATAGATAGATAGATAGATAGATAGATAATAGATAGATGATAGATAGATAGATAGATAG
>NW_028318173.1:1170000-1275000 GCF_062004578.1 Staurois parvus
CCTCCCACAGTGTCCCTCAACCTCCCACAGTGTCCCTCAACCTCCCAGAGTGCCCCTCAACCTCCCACAGTGCCCCTCAACCTCCCACAGTGCCCCTCAACCTCCCACAGTGTCCCTCAACCTCCCACAGTGTCCCTCAACCTCCCACAGTGCCCCTCAACCTCCCACAGTGTCCCTCAACCTCCCACAGTGCCCCTCAACCTCCGACAGTGCCCCTCAACCTCCGACAGTGTCCCTCAACCTCCCACAGTGCCCCTCAACCTCCCACAGTGTCCCTCAACCTCCCACAGTGTCCCTCAACCTCCCACAGTGTCCCTCAACCTCCCACAGTGCCCCTCAACCTCCCACAGTGTCCCCAGGCTCCTTAACCACTTGAGCTCCAGAGGATTTACCCCCCTTAATGACCACGCCTCTTTTTGCTACTCGGCGCTGCACTAATTCAACTGATAATTGCGCGGTCATGCAATGCTGCACCCAAACAAAATTTACGTCCTTTTTTTCACACAAATAGAGCTTTCTTTCGGTGTAATTTGATCACCTGTGCGCTTTTTATTTTTCACGCTATAAACAAAAAAAGGCCAAAAATTTTGAAGAAAAACAATATTTTTTACTTTCAGCTATAAAAAATATATAGTAAACTCAAAGTTGGTTATAAATTTAGGCCAAAATGTATTCTGCTCCATGTTTTTGGTAAAAAAAATCCCAATAAGTGTATATTGATTGCTTTGTATGGAAGTTATAGCGTCTACAAACTATGGTATAGATACTGCAATTTACGCCATTTTTCTGCTATACAGCGCTGCGCTAGTTTAACGGACAATTGCGCGGTCATGCAATACGGTACATAAATGAAATTTACATCCTTTTTTTCCCAACAAATTGAGCTTTCTTTTGGTGGTATTTGATTGCCTGTGCGGTTTTAATTTTTTGCGCTATAAAAAAAAAAGTCTGACAATTTTGAGGAAAAAAAAAACAATATTTTGGACTTTTTGCTATAAAACATGTCCGGTAAAAAAAAATTTAAAAATCAAATTTAGTCATAAATTTCTGCCAAAATGCATTCTGCGACATGTCTTTGCTAAAAAAAAAACCAAATACGTGTAAATTAATTGGTTTACGTGAAAGTTATAACATTTACAAATGCCGGGAAAGATACTGGGATTTTTAGGGTTTTTTTTATACTAATAATGGCGGTGATCAGCGAATTATGGCGGTGATCAGTGACTTATGGCAGCGACCAGCGACTTATGGCGGGACTGCGGGACTGCGGGACTGCGGCGGACATTCTGACATTGGGAGGTACTGACTTGGGGTCACTGACATCCCCAAAAACACTAATACAGTGATCAGTGCGCAAATAAAAACACTGACACTGTACTAATGGCAATGGGGAGGAAGGGGTTAACTTTATTTTGCAGGGAAGGGTTATAGGAGTGAGGGGAGTGTTTTACTAGGGGGCGGGGTGTGTACTGGACAGGACAAGGCTGCTCGAGAAAGAGAAACTGTTCTTTCTCAATCAGCTCATCCTCGAGCTGACAGGGAAGAGACAGACAGCACAGCTACTGCAGCTGTGCTCTCTGTCACTGTTTGCCGCCGATCGCCGGGACATAGCCGCTAAGGAGCGGCTGTGACCCGGCGACTCACATCTGCGGCGGTGATCTGCGGGACAGATAGGGCAGCGGCGCGCCTCGCGTGCGCCCCCTATTTGTTTACAAAACACACGTTTTAAAACGTGGTTTTGCTTGTGAGTGCCGCCCTGCCGCCGTATATGTACAGTGGCTGGGCGGCATGTAGTTAAGAGCCCTCAGCTCCCACAGTGCTGAGCCCCCATAGTTCCCCCTAGCTTGCTTCAGAGTCTCCAGACCTCCAATAGAGCCCCAAACCTCCAACAGTGCATCATGGTGCAACCTAGCCCCTGCAATGCCCTTCAGTCTCCCATACTGCCCCTGCAAAACCCCCAGCCTCCCAAGGAAACCCTAGCGCCCCCCCCCCCCCCCCGAGACACCCCCCTCAGTTGCCCCCAGCTTCTCCAGAAATCTCTTCCCTTGTCATTAAATGTGTTTGTTTTAATACAAACAGTGCAAGTACTATACCTGATATCAGCCCCTTGAAGACCATGTACAGCAGGGCTGGAGTGTGAGAGGCAGAAGCAAAGGATGAAACTAATCAGCTCAGACAAAGATCATGATGATAGGAGCAGAGAGCAGAGTGACAGAGAGATGAGCTCATCCCTGTGCTGTTTCTCCTTTCACTGTCCAATCACATTCTAGGGGGGTGGGCCCAGGATGACGTGGACACAGAGGATGTGGGTGGAATTATGCTGGCCATCAGACTGAGGACATCTAGTGGTAAAAAAGAGTTACTGCTGGGGAAGACTCTGAAATGAAGGCTAATTTTGAAACAGAAGCTGTTTTCTTATTTTATCTTTTAATGTGTCTTTCATTTTTACATATCTTGTTATGTTTGGTTAAAGTTTCACTTTAAACACACTAATAAAATAAATAACTCACTTGTCAGCTTTAGAATTAAAGTTTTAGTGCCAATCTCTCACCCTTATGTGGGAAGAGCTAAATGCTTGTTTAGTCTAGGGGGATGGGGGTGTATGCAGTGAAAACCCTTATTTCTCATTCCTGAAGGCATCTTCCGAGATGGACAACAGGTCCCACCAAGCTGAACCTATCCTCTGATTTTGCAACGGCTACCTTTCAAATGTCATCAGGCACAAAGCAGGACCAGTAGTCCTAGTCTAGAGGGTTGGGGGAGTATGCAGTGAAAACCCTTATTCCTAACTCTTGTAAGCTTCTTCTGAGATGGACAACAGGTCCCACCAAGCTGAACCTCTTCTCTGCACAATGCAGGAACAGGAGTCTTAGTCTAGGTGGATGGGGGTGTATGCAGTTAAAACCCTTATTCCCAACTCTTGAAGGCTTCTTCCAAGATGGACAACAGGTTCCAGCAAGCTGATCCTCTCCTCTGATTTTGCAGTGGCTACCTTTGCAATGTCATCAAGCACACTGCAGGACCAGAGGTCTTATTCTAGGGGGGTAGGAGTGTATGTAGTAAAAACCCTTATTCCTTATTCTTGAAGGCTTCTTCTGATATGGACAACAGGTCCCACCAATCTGAACCTCTCCTCTGATTTTGCAACAGCTACCTTTCAAATGTCATTGGGAACAAAGCAGGACCAGCAGTCTTAGTCTAGAGGGATGGGGGTGTATGCAGTTCAAACCCTTATTTCTCACTCTTGAAGGCTTCTTCTGGGATGGACAACAGGTCCCACCAAGCTAATCTTCTCTGATTTTGCAGTGGCTACCTTGCCAATATCATAAGGCACAATGCAGGACCAGCAGTCTTAGTCTAGGGGGATGGGGGTGTATGCAGTTAAAACCCTTATTTCTCACTCTTGAGGCTTCTTCTGAGATGGAGAACAGGTTCCACCAAGCTGATCCTCTCCTCTGATTTTGCAGAGAGACTGCCTTTCCAAATATCATCATGCACAATGCAGGACCAGTGACCCTGCATTGTATGTGAGCATAATGAGGGCCAGTTCACATTCCAGGGATGGAGTGGAGTGGTGAAGAGTGCTGGTTGTCAGAGAGCAATGAATAAGGTAAGTATTCATGTTCTTTATACACTCCTAGTCTAAATGAATATTTCCCCCCTACTATACCAGGAAGGGGAAGAGCGGAGGTCACAGCACACAAACCTTTTAAAGGATGACCAGAGATCAGTTTTAATTTACCAAACATGGCACAAAGTCCAAAATATAATTGACTACTAACCCCATTCTTCCAGTGGGAGCTACTAACCCCATTCTTCCAGCGGGAGCTACTAACCCCATTCTTCCAGTGGGAGCTACTAACCCTATTCTTCCAGTGGGAGCTACTAACCCCATTCTTCCAGTGGGAGCTACTAAGCCCATTCTACCAGTGGGAGCCAACACTTTAAGAGATCTTAACATTGTAGGCATTTCATGTGATTGGGTGTCAGAGTGGTCACATGATCTTACTAAGCCCAGGACTGGATTTCCACTCTGAGCCTGTCCTACTGGCTCCTAATCATAAACAGTGCCCAGGAGCTGTTGGGGACATCATGGTCACAGTGGTGGGAGATGGTAGATTGTTGATCCAGATTACCTCTAGAGATCTGGGTTAGACTAATTGGATCAAATTTTGTAGGGGCTGAGGGCTCTCAGAATAGAAGACTTTGCATTGGTTTGTTTCATTTTCATGTTCAAAGCACCTGCTCATGAATCCACTATTACATATATTACAGGTCCACATACAGCTTGGGTCAAGGCGTATGGCTCCCTGTCAGCAAAAGCTTTGTGGTGCCTCCGATGGAGCTGTCGATCAGTCCGCTGGCCAGCTGTAAGACAGACGTCCTGGTTACAGAAGATCCCGGGGATGTCCGGTAAGAATAAATATAGACCTACACACAGAAACTATAGCATTAGCTAGAAATAAATATGTGTATGTAGCACCCTCCTAGATAGGTGCTAGGTGTAGATAGTTAGTTTGGGTTTGGATAGGTAAATTTAGTTATCACACTGTAGACAGTGTGGTTGTGTGTGATTGTGTAATATACCTGGTGGTGATCAGCCATAACCTCGGTAAACCACTTGCAAACCGTAACGTATATGTACGTATTGCGGTCAGCAAGTGGTTAGTGTTGTGTACATTTTCAATGCTGAAAAATACCAGTAATAAATAAATAATAAATAATTAGCAACGTTCTTTGCAGCATTCTCCTGTGAGCCCAGGCAAAGGTGATGATACATACCCAGGGGGTGTGTCTATGACAGCCTGGGTGTACAGGAAGTGAGTTGAATAATGCTGCCCCCTCATTCCGCCTAAGAGGACCAACAGCAAGATTCAGAAGTGGAGGTTTTTCTTGGGGACAAGGCCGTAAAGGACAAGAATATTACAGAAATCTATAGCGAAATGGCAGTTATCATAATTGTAATCACCCTCTGAAACTATTTATGTGCTTGATCCCCAGCTGGCATGATGACACATACCCAAGGGGTGTGTCCATGACAGTCTGGATGTACAGGAAGTGAGTTCAATAATGCAGCAGCATAAAATATAGGAGCAGAGATTTTTGTTAGGGGGCAAGGCAATACCATAAATGATGTGAGTATTACAGAATCTACTGTATATCAAAAAGGCAATTATCAATAGTGGTAACCCTCCAAAGCCAAAGCTGCATCTGAGCCTGGGCTGGTGTGATGACACCTAACCAGGGGGTGTGGCAGAAGCGACCATCGAGAGGGCCACTGTGTAATGGGTATCTCAAAGCCTCTCTACACAGCCGGGCAACAGGTATTTCTCACACAAACTTGTATCCAGAGACAACGACCAGTCCATATGCAGAGACGTCTTCTCTCCCCCTGTAGAGCTGCTCCCACCACCATAGCCTGCAAACACTACCAGCCCTCCTGGCTTCTCAGAAGATCTCCCGGGACAAGGATGAAGGATTGAGCCCAGTGCTGCCCCTAGAAAGCTTGCTACGTGTGGCAGTCTTTCCCCTTGTAGATCCCAGAGAGTGCTGTTGTACTCATTCTGTCCTTTGCTCCCTGCTGCTCCAGGTCTCGATTCCAATCACGCCTCACTGCTGAATGTATCCTCCTGAGCCAACCTGAGCCCAGCCTGGAGACTGCCCCCTCCCCGACCTATGGTATCCCTCCTAGGCAACAACAGCCTTCTCAGCACTCCATTATCCACCCAACTCCTCTGTCAGCCTGACTCTCCCATATTTATATTTATATTTAGGGTCTCCAAACCTGAAATTACCCTGACCGCCTTGAACATGCATTGTATTAGAAATAAGGATGACAGGTCCTCTTTGAAGAGAGATCTAGACTCAAAAATACATCAAATCTCTCCTTTTGCGTTAAAAAAAAAAAATTGTTTACATCCTCCCCAGACCAGAAGTGACGTCATGGTTTCGCTCCAGTCCCCCAAGGCCATAGAGGTGATCAGAGGCAATTGAGTCTATTATTGCCTCTGTGTCCAGCTGGCAGCACTGTCGGATCATGTCTTTGGCAATGGTAAGCTTGAGAAACATTGGCAAGTGGCGAGAGGGAGGGGGAAAAAGTCCCTTCCCGCTGCTACTGAAAACAATCCAGTGGCTAATGTGCTGCTTGGACCACGTTCATGAGAAAGCCAGCTGCTCAGGTCTGCACCCCTTTCTGCTTACTGACTTCTGGAAGGTTCTATGGTCCTCCAAAGTCAGGAGGAGGCGATAGAGCCACAACCTGGTGAGTCATCCAGCTGACCTGCAACAACCTGACTTCAATCACATGACTCACCCATCTACCATGAGTCATACACAATAATTTTGCCCATACACTACACTATTCTAGTAGCACACTAGAGGGTGCTACATGGCCATGGCAGCCTTGGAGGACATGCTGCCCATCATTCAGCCTAAGAGGACCAGCAGCAAGATATAGGATATAGAGATATAGAGTTTTTGTTTTTTTTTGGGGGGGGGGGGGGTGTCAATGCCATAGAGGAGGTGAATATTGCAGAAAATCTGTCACAATGCCAGTTACCATCGTAGTAATCAGCCTCCACAACTATCTATGCACACAGATTTAATGTGTCTATCAGACTTTACCTTCCTTGATTGTTTCCCAACAATACTGTATGTAATAGTTTTGTTCCTTTACTGCAATCAATCACCTCCAGACAGGGGCAGACTGGCAACTCATGGGGCCCCCGGGCAATAAGAAAACATGGGGCCCCTGTGTCCTAGCCCACACTCAAACCACACCCAAAAAAGCCTATGAAAGGTACCAGGGGCATCTCATGGGGCCCCCTACTGACCCCAGGCCCGGATATCCAAATGGTCAGTCCACCCCTGCCTCCAGAGATATAGCCTTACTGTCTGTTACACGCAGGGGCGGACTGACAACTCATGGGGCCCCTGGGCAATAGGGGATCATGGGGCCCCTGTGTCTTTGCCCAAACTCAAGAAATCCTATGAAAAAGGTACCAGGGGCATCTCATGGAGTCCCCTACTGTCCCCAGGCCCTCGGGCAGTGCCCGAGTTTCCAAATGGTCAGTCCGCCCCTGATCCCCCCTTATGTATTATACATGGAGATAATATCCCCCCTTATGTATTATACATGGTGATCATATCCCCCCCCTTATGTATTATACATAGAGATCATATCCCCCCCTTATGTATTATACATGGAGATCATATCCCCCCTTATGTATTATACATGGAGATCATATCCCCCCTTATGTATTATACATGGAGATCATATACCCCCTTATGTATTATACATGGAGATCATATCCCCCTTATGTATTATACATGGTGATCATATCCCCCCCTTATGTATTATACATGGAGATCATATCCCCCCCTTATGTTTTATACATGGAGATCATATCCCCCCTTATGTATTATACATGGAGATCATATCCCCCCTTATGTATTATACATGGAGATCATATCCCCCCTTATGTATTATACATGGAGATCATATCCCCCCTTATGTATTATACATGGAGATCATATCCCCCCTTATGTATTATACATGGAGATCATATCCCCCCTTATGTATTATACATGGAGATCATATCCCCCCTTATGTATTATACATGGAGATCATATCCCCCCTTATGTATTATACATGGAGATCATATCCCCCCTTATGTATTATACATGGAGATCATATTCCCCCTTATATATTATACATGGAGATCATATCCCCCTTATGTATTATACATGGAGATCATATCCCCCCTTATGTATTATACATGGTGATCATATCCCCCTTATGTATTATACATGGAGATCATATCCCCCCTTATGTATTATACATGGAGATCATCCCCCCCCCCCTTATGTATTATACATGGAGATCATACCCCCCCCCCCTTATGTATTATACATGGAGATCATATCCCCCCTTATGTATTATACATGGAGATCATATCCCCCTTATGTATTATACATGGAGATCATATCCCCCCTTATGTATTATACACGGAGATCATATCCCCCCCTTATGTATTATACATGGAGATCATATCCCCCTTATGTATTATACATGGAGATCATATCCCCCCTTATGTATTATACACGGAGATCATATCCCCCCCTTATGTATTATACATGGAGATCATATCCCCCCTTATGTATTATACATGGTGATCATATCCCCCCTTATGTATTATACATGGTGATCATATCCCCCCTTATGTATTATACCTGGTGATCATATCCCCCCTTATGTATTATACATGGAAATCATATCCCCCTTATGTATTATACATGGAGATCATATCCCCCCTTATGTATTATACATGGAGATCATATCCCCCCTTATGTATTATACATGGTGATCATATCCCCCCCTTATGTATTATACATGGAGATCATATCCCCCCCTTATGTTTTATACATGGAGATCATATCCCCCCTTATGTATTATACATGGAGATCATATCCCCCCTTATGTATTATACATGGAGATCATATCCCCCCTTATGTATTATACATGGAGATCATATCCCCCCTTATGTATTATACATGGAGATTATATCCCCCCTTATGTATTATACATGGAGATCATATCCCCCCTTATGTATTATACATGGAGATCATATCCCCCCTTATGTATTATACATGGAGATCATATTCCCCCTTATGTATTATACATGGAGATCATACACCCCCCCCCCCCTTATGTATTATACATGGAGATCATATCCCCCTTATGTATTATACATGGAGATCATATCCCCCCTTATGTATTATACATGGTGATCATATCCCCCCTTATGTATTATACATGGTGATCATATCCCCCTTATGTATTATACATGGAGATCATATCCCCCCTTATGTATTATACATGGAGATCATCCCCCCCCCTTATGTATTATACATGGAGATCATACCCCCCCCCCTTATGTATTATACATGGAGATCATATCCCCCCTTATGTATTATACATGGAGATCATATCCCCCTTATGTATTATACATGGAGATCATATCCCCCCTTATGTATTATACACGGAGATCATATCCCCCCCCTTATGTATTATACATGGAGATCATATCCCCCCTTATGTATTATACATGGTGATCATATCCCCCCTTATGTATTATACATGGTGATCATATCCCCCCTTATGTATTATACCTGGTGATCATATCCCCATTTATGTATTATACATGGAAATCATATCCCCCTTATGTATTATACATGGAGATCATATCCCCCCCTTATGTATTATACATGGAGATCATATCCCCCCCTTATGTATTATACATGGAGATCATATTCCCCCCTTATGTATTATACATGGAGATCATATCCCCCCCTTATGTATTATACATGGAGATCACATCCCCCTTATGTATTATACTTGTTGATCATATCCCCCCTTATGTATTATACATGGAGATCATATCCCCCCTTATGTATTATACATGAAGATCATATCCCCCTTTATGTATTATACTTGTTGATCATATTCCCCCTTATGTATTATACATGGAGATCATATCCCCCCTTATGTATTATACATGGAGATCATATCCCCCCTTATGTATTATACATGGAGATCATATCCCCCCTTATGTATTATACATGGAGATCATACCCCCCCTTATGTATTATACACGGAGATCATATCCCCCCCTTATGTATTATACATGGAGATCATATCCCCCCTTATGTATTATACATGGTGATCATATCCCCCCTTATGTATTATACATGGTGATCATATCCCCCCTTATGTATTATACCTGGTGATCATATCCCCATTTATGTATTATACATGGAAATCATATCCCCCTTATGTATTATACATGGAGATCATATCCCCCCTTATGTATTATACATGGAGATCATATCCCCCCCTTATGTATTATACATGGAGATCATATTCCCCCCTTATGTATTATACATGGAGATCATATCCCCCCCTTATGTATTATACATGGAGATCACATCCCCCTTATGTATTATACTTGTTGATCATATCCCCCCTTATGTATTATACATGGAGATCATATCCCCCCTTATGTATTATACATGAAGATCATATCCCCCTTTATGTATTATACTTGTTGATCATATCCCCCCTTATGTATTATACATGGAGATCATATCCCCCCTTATGTATTATACATGGAGATCATATCCCCCCTTATGTATTATACATGGAGATCATACCCCCCCTTATGTATTATACATGGAGATCATATCCCCCCTTAATCTCCTCTTCTCAGGAGAGAATAAATTCAGTTCCTCTAATCTTTCCTCATAGCTGAGCTCCTCCATGCCTCATCAGTTTAGTTGCCTTTCTCTGTACTTTCTCCAGTTCCCCAATGTTCTTTTCCAAATGGTCAGTCCGCCCCGGTTACACGATAAACCATCCTAAATCCATAACATTTTCAGTTCTGTTACATTCACCGCTCTCTCCTCAGCTGTTCCTCCACCAACACTCCCAGCCCTATCTGTTGTTTGCACCGCCAATCAATCCTATTACTGCCGGATTGTGAGTTTGGTAACCTTCATTTCTAAACCATGTGTGTAATATCTTTTGCAAGACAAACAATCCTAAATCCATAATGCTTTTAGTTCTGATAGCTCCGCCAGTCTTTCCTTGTCTATTCCTCCTCCAGGACTCCCGGAATTATCTGTTGATTGGACAGCCAATTGGTCCTGATACTGTCAAGTTGTAAGTTTGGTAAATGTCACTTCCAAACCAGGCATATAATGAGCATTGAAAGACAAAGTCCAGGATCCAGTGTTCAGTTCTAATAGTCAAAGGGAGGGCAGTGGAGCCTTCAGAACTGAAAGCATGATGGACTCAACCGTCATGATGGGCCTGGCGTAAAAGTGACAGTTATTGATCTCACAACTTGGCACAGTATTAGAACTGATTGGTGGTCTAAACAACAGATAGGGTCGGTAGTGCAGGAGGAGGAATAGCCATGTGACTGGCTGACTAGCAATTTGTGTTACCAACCAATTGACCAGGTGTACCTAATAAAGTGGCCGGTGAGTGTATATATATGGTTTAGAAGCAAAGGTTACTGAATTCACAAACTGGCAGTATTAGGACTGATTGGTGGTCCAAACAACTTGTCGGTGGGGTGATCCTTTTCCTTCCATCCATAGCTTGTAGCGGCGCCATAGGGTATACCTTTCAACGACTCACATAAGCCATTTAGTGATGAAAACCGAACCCACAACCTGGAAATAATGGGACAGTCTGGCGGTCAAAGCCAGAGACGGTGCCAGGAGTGTGGGAGGAGGAAAAGCCAAGGAGAAAGCGTTGGAGATATCAGAATGAAGAGTATTATGAACTCAGGATTGTTTGTCCTTCAACAGTCATTATGTACATAGTTTAGAAGTGACAGTTACCAACTTACAACCTGGCAATACTAGAACTGATTGGCGGAAAAAGGGGAGCGTGAGTCAGAGCAATTCCAGTGTCAGCCAATACAAGTGAAGGAATGGACGCTACTCAACCAACCCTAGGAATCCAATGTCGAGGAATGGCCTCAGTCACCATTCTGGCCATGCCCCCTGATGCATTTCACCCCACCCTCCGGGGCTTGGTCACAGAGGTCCTCTGTGACCAAGCCCCCGGTGAGCAGGGCGAAACGCATCAGTGGACATGGCCAAAATGGCGGTTGAGGCCATTCCTCAACATTGGACTCCAGGAGTTGGTTGAGCAGCGCCCATCCCTTCAATTACGTAACTCGTTCCCTTCAGATATTTTGCTTCTTTGCATTGCAGAAAAGGCTGCATTTTTATTTTAAGACATGCTGTGCAAAAATAAAAAAATACATCAATACAAACAAAACAAAAAGCTCAAATTCTGCTTAAAAAAAGACCACCACATAAAAACCTACATATAAAAGCAATCAAATATCATAGCATTGGGTCACCAGTGTTTTTTTTTTTTTATTATTAGTAACCGTATGGTCAAAGCTGTATAAAATTGTAATTCACCTGCAAAGGAGATGTAACGTGAAATAAGCCCCTTTTTTTTTTACTGGGACATCAATGCTTCAAATCTGGTCAAGAAGATGAAGAAAATCCACCAACACCCAAAAAATTCTGCCTCTTACCAGATCAAATTGACCCCCAGTTAAGGATGGGTCAAAATGCGCAATGCAAATTCCAGACGCAAGCTATGGACCTGGACACTTTATGACATCAAAAGGATCGAACTGGCCCCCAATGGTAGATGGGTAAACACCCGTTGGAAAATTCCAAAAACTAGCTGTAATCCAGACACTTGTTGTCAGGGATCCCCTCGATCCCCGCCGCGTTGGTCCCGGCGCAGGCGCAGTATGCCGCCCGGCGCAGGGACTCGAGCACTGGTTCCGGGCCGGCCGCGGCGTTCGAGTTTGCGCATGCGCAGTAGAAGCCGCGGCCGCCCGCTGGGCACCAATGGCAGCGCAGGGCGGGATATTTAAACGGCCCTGAGCTGTCATTCAGTGCCTTCTGGTCTTTCCTGCATTCTGAATCCTGTGAACCTGTACCCTGTAAGTTATTGACCCGGATTGTACCTGACCTTGCTGTTTTCGCCTGTTCTGACCCTTGCTTTGCCTGACCTCTCTCCTGAATGCCCCCTATTGGATTTGACCTGCTGTTGCTGACCTGGCGTGTGACCCGACCATTCTATGCCCGCTGCCTTGTACCTTGCCGCCCTCTCTGTTACCGACCCGGCTCGTCTGACCCTGCTCATCCATCCATCCATCCCGTGCAGTGGGGTCTTCTGACCTCCTCACATCAGACTCTTCCCCGTGGGAGCCCCTTGCGCATACTACTACCACTGACGGACGCACCCGGTAGTCACGACCTGGTCTCAGGGAGCTCCAAGTCCATCCCCACCATCAGGGGCCCTGGTGAACAAGCACCCTGGGACTTAGACTCCGTGCGCTGGGGACGCCTATTCAGTGGAGTGCTAGTAGTACCGCCGGGCGGTCCCTTACAGTACCAGAAGGCCATGACTGAGTCTAGAGGAGGTCCCTCGCCGCTGGAGGAGATCTGCAGGCACCTATCCAATTTGACACAGGCCGTATCGGCCCTGCAGGATAGATGTCAGCAGATTGAAACTCAATTCCAGGCCTGCACTATATCCGTTCCTGCCCCACAGGCCGCGGTCCCCACACCTCCAGCTGTAGCAGCCCCTGTGCTGGTGTCTGGGGCATCCGCACCACTCCCGGCGGCTGACCCCCGAGTACCCTTACCAGACCGTTTCCACGGGGACCGCACTCGGTTCAGATCATTCCGCGAGTCCTGCCTCCTCTATTTTGAGCTACAACCCCGAACCTTCGTGACTGAATCCGTGAAGGTGGGGTTCGTCATATCCCTCCTGCAGGGTGAACCCCAAGACTGGGCCCATCGATTACGGGGAAAAAATGACCCTCACCTTGGTTCGGTTGACAGTTTTTTTGATGCTATGGCCATCCTTTATGATGACCCGCAGCGGGCAGCTTCTGCTGAAGCTACTCTGTACACACTCCGGCAAGGCCGCCGAGCGGCGGAGGAGTACGCATCTGAATTTAGGCGGTGGATGGGGGATACTCGCTGGAACGAGTTCGCACTCCTGCATCAGTTCCGTGTTGGCCTATCAGACGGCCTGAAAGACGAGCTCGCCCGGGTGGAGGTACCTGAGACTTTAGAGGACCTAATAGCACTGACCATTAAAATTGACCGTAGACTGCGGGAACGCAGGTTTGAGAGGTCCGGCCAGGGTCACGGAAATCCCTGGGGATCATTTCAGGGTCCCAGTCAAACACCTAGGCCAGTCATCCAAAACCGGCCACCTGGAGACAACCCCGAACCCATGCAGCTCGGCCTGGCACGGCCTAAACTATCCCCAGAGGAACATCTGCGCAGACGATCCCAGAACCTGTGCCTCTATTGTGGAGAAGCTGGTCATATGGCGCGTTCCTGCCCGCAGAAACTGAGTAAGTGCACCTCTTCTTCCTTATCCCTTGGCAATGTTGGTCCATCCCAATACTTAGTGGTACCCCTTTCCTTTCAGCTTCCAGAAAGGACCGTGGAAGTATCGGCCATAATTGACTCTGGGGCATGCAGCTGCTTCGTGGATATTAATTTTGCTCACCAGCAGGGTATTCCCCTTCAATTGAAACAGAAGGGGTTCAATATTTATTTGGCCGACGGTTCCCGAATAAAATCGGGGGTAGTGAACCAGGAAACCCCCTCCATCACCACTGTCATTGCCGGCCAGCACCAGGAACTCCTCCGCCTGGATGCTATAGCTTCACCCCTCTTCCCAGTCATTCTGGGGCTCCCATGGTTACGGGCCCATAACCCCCAGATTGACTGGGAGACCGGAGTAATCACGTTCCCTTCCCCATACTGTCGGATATACTGCCGCACTTCGGGCCCGGGGACCCCCCAAATCCTCCTGTGCTCTGAGGGGGAAGCTGAATTAAAACAAGTAATCCCTGCGGCCTACCATGGGTTTCTAGATGTGTTCAGCAAACGGGGAGCTGATACTCTACCCCCCCACCGCCCTTATGACTGCCCCATTGACCTGTTACCCGGCTCAGAAATTCCTTTTGGGCGAATCTTCCCCCTTTCAGAGCCCGAATTGGGGGCCCTAAAGGAATATATCGAGGACAGCCTCCAGAAGGGGTTCATCCGCCACTCCACTTCACCTGCGGGGGCGGGAATCTTCTTTGTTGAAAAGAAGGACAAAACCTTAAGGCCATGTATCGATTACAGGGAATTGAACAGGGTCACGATAAAAAACCGTTACCCACTACCGTTAGTACCTGAGCTGTTCCAAAGTTTAAAGTCAGCAGTAGTTTTTACCAAGCTGGATCTGAGGGGGGCGTACAACTTGATTCGCATAAGGGAGGGGGACGAGTGGAAGACGGCCTTCCGCACCCGCTTCGGTCATTTTGAATATCTGGTCATGCCGTTCGGGTTGTGTAATGCTCCGGCCACGTTTCAATATTTTGTAAATGATATTTTTAGGGACTTTCTGGATGTCTTTGTGATCATTTATTTAGACGACATTCTGATTTTTTCCCCGTCTCTGGGGGAACACAGAATACATGTAGCAAAAGTATTGGGGCGGTTGCGGCAGCATGGGTTGTACGCCAAGGCAGAAAAATGTTGTTTTGAACAATCCAGCATTGCCTTCTTGGGCCTGATTATCTCCACCGCGGGGGTCGCGATGGATCCCCAGAAGGTCGCTGCAATACTGGATTGGCCTGAACCCACAGACAGGAAAGGCGTCCAGCGATTCATCGGCTTTGCAAATTTTTACCGGAAGTTCATCAAGAACTTCTCGGGTCTGGTCTCCCCCATTACTCAGCTAACCAAGCTGGGGACCCGATTCAGATGGACACCAGAAGTGCAGGGAGCTTTCGAAGCCTTAAAGAAGCTGTTCACTTCGGCACCCATTTTGGGTCACCCAGACGCCGCTCTGCCCTACATCTTGGAGGTAGATGCATCGGAGAATGCGGTAGGCTCCATCCTCTCCCAACGAAAAGGCACCAAGGAACTGCTCCACCCGGTAGCGTTCTTCTCACGGAAGCTGACCCCAGCGGAGAGGAACTATGATATCGGTGACCGTGAGCTACTAGCGATCAAAACGGCGTTAGAGGAATGGAGGTACCTGCTGGAAGGTGCGGTGCACCCCATCTTAATATTTACTGACCATAAGAACTTAGAGTATCTGAGAACTGCCAAGCGTCTACGCCCGCGACAGGCGAGATGGGCACTATTCTTTTCAAGATTCAACTTCCATATTACGTACCGGCCGGGATCAAAGAACACTAAGCCGGATGCGTTATCACGGATGTACGAAGACGCCAAGGAGACCCCAGTACCTGACACCATCCTGTCCTCGGGTAACTTCTTGGTCCTTCAGTCGGACCTTCGTTCCAGGCTAATGGAGGCATCCACAAACTTCTCTACCCCAGGCGGAGGGCCGCTCCAGAACAAGGGGGGACTCCTATGGAGGGAAGATTTGTGGTGCCGGAAGAAGCTCGAACCCTGGTCTTGGGGCATTGCCACGACCACCCAATGGCGGGGCACTTTGGCCCAGAAAAGACCCTGGAACTTCTCCGACGCTCATTCTGGTGGCCAGACATGGCTAAAGATTGTAAGGGCTATGTCAGGTCCTGTGTCACCTGCCAGAAGAACAAGCCCTCAAGAAACAAGGTTTGGGGTCTGCTGCGACCCTTACCTATTCCTGAACGGCCTTGGCAAAAGATCTCACTGGACTTTATAGTCGAGCTTCCGCCATCCCGAGACCACACGGCAATCCTGGTAGTCGTGGACCGCTTGTCCAAGATGGCCCACTTCATCCCGTTGAAGAAGACCCCCTCGGCGGCCGAGACCGCGCGAGTCTTCATTCGTGAGGTAGTCAGGTTGCATGGGGTCCCCGAAGACATTGTCTCGGACCGAGGGGTCCAGTTCACGTCCAGATTCTGGAGAGCACTGTGCAAAGCCCTGGACATCAAATTATCTCTCTCTTCTGCGTTCCACCCTCAAACTAACGGTCAAACCGAAAGGACCAATCAGACCTTAGAGCAATATTTAAGATGCTATACCTCGTTTACTCAAGATGACTGGCTGCCACTTCTTCCTTTAGCGGAATTTGCGTATAACAACGCCCGCCACTCAGCAACAGGGCAGTCCCCGTTCTTCGCCAACTATGGCTTTCACCCAGTCTTCCTCCCGGATTTGGTGTCGGAATGCCCAGTACCAGCAACACAAGATGTGGTAACGTTCTTCGCTGCGAACAATAAGAAGCTTCAAGTGGCCATCAGTCGGGCCCAGGAAGACTACAGGAAAGCATTCAACAGGAAACGGAGAGGAGATCTGGTATTGCGGCCTGGGGAGAAGGTTTGGCTGGCGACGTCCAATCTAAAGATGCTTTGCCCGTCAAAGAAATTGGGACCCAAATTTATAGGCCCCTTCTGCATTAAACGGATGGTTAACGAAGTAGCCTATGAACTTGCCCTCCCTGACACGCTCAAGATCCACCCGGTCTTTCATGTGTCCCTTCTGAAGCCAGTGGTCCCAGATGCCTTCCCTGACCGGGAATCTAGACCCCCGGAAGCGGTAACGGTCGAAGGAGAAGAAGAATTTGAGGTTGAAACAATCCTGAAGTGTCGAAGGAGGGGAGGCCAGACCCAATTCCTTATCAAATGGAAGGGCTATGGTCCTGAGGACAATTCTTGGGAACCAGCCCATAATGTCCATGCACCCAGACTTGTCCGGAGGTTCTTTCGCGATCAACCGTGGTGGAGAGATCGGGTGGGCATCCGGAGGTTGCCCGTAGGGGGGGGCAATGTCAGGGATCCCCTCGATCCCCGCCGCGTTGGTCTCGGCGCAGGCGCAGTATGCCGCCCGGCGCAGGGACTCGAGCACTGGTTCCGGGCCGGCCGCGGCGTTCGAGTTCGCGCATGCGCAGTAGAAGCCGCGGCCGCCCGCTGGGCACCAATGGCAGCGCAGGGCGGGATATTTAAACGGCCCTGAGCTGTCATTCAGTGCCTTCTGGTCTTTCCTGCATTCTGAATCCTGTGAACCTGTACCCTGTAAGTTATTGACCCGGATTGTACCTGACCTTGCTGTTTTCGCCTGTTCTGACCCTTGCTTTGCCTGACCTCTCTCCTGAATGCCCCCTATTGGATTTGACCTGCTGTTGCTGACCTGGCGTGTGACCCGACCATTCTATGCCCGCTGCCTTGTACCTTGCCGCCCTCTCTGTTACCGACCCGGCCCGTCTGACCCTGCTCATCCATCCATCCCGTGCAGTGGGGTCTTCTGACCTCCTCACATCAGACTCTTCCCCGTGGGAGCCCCTTGCGCATACTACTACCACTGACGGACGCACCCGGTAGTCACGACCTGGTCTCAGGGAGCTCCAAGTCCATCCCCACCATCAGGGGCCCTGGTGAACAAGCACCCTGGGACTTAGACTCCGTGCGCTGGGGACGCCTATTCAGTGGAGTGCTAGTAGTACCGCCGGGCGGTCCCTTACACTTGTAGAGCTCCAAACCTTTACTCCAAAAATTGAACAGAGAAGATAAACCTGCAGAAAAGATTTACCCTCATAGAGGACAAACCCATTAAAAAAAAAAAGAAATCCTCATAATGTAGTAAATTAACCACTTCAAGTCCAGACACTTTCACCCCCTTCCTGTCCAGGCCAATTTTCAGCTTTCAGAGCTATCACACTTTGAATGACAATTGCGCGGTCGTGCAACACTGTACCCGTGTGAATTGTTTAGCATTTTTCTGAGACAGATAATACTTTATTTTGGTGATATTTATTCACCACTGGGATTTTTACTTTTTTTGCTATAAAAGAAAAAGTCCAAAAAATTTTTTAAAAAGTGTTTTTCTTATAAAATTTTGCAAAAAAATAATCTTTCTTCATAAATTTTGGCCAAAATGTATTCAGTTATCTTTCTGGTAAAAAAAAAAATAACCCAAATTAATTTATAACCAAAAATTATAATTTTTAAAAACTTTTTTTTACATTTTTAGTTAATTTTTTTTATATTATCATTTATTTATTCATTTATTTATTTATTATTTAGCAGTACAGTTGCACCATAGTGACACTGATTGCTTTTACTCCCATAAAGGCTGTAAAAGAAATAATTTCTCCTTCTCTCTGGCTGCATTCTTGCAGCCATTGAGAAATACTGTGAGAGCTGTGATTGGTCACAGCTTGTCACATGGTACAAGGCTGTTGTGAATAGCCCTGTACCATGTGATTTCTGTGATCGTTCACAGATTTCACACGTAGTAAGCAATGATGTCAGAAGTGACATCTTGCTTACTACTCTTCATGTGATCACTGATTAGCCCTCACACAAAGGTCACAGTGGGCACCAGATCGCGCACAGTCTAGGGAGCGCGCACAGTCCGAAATGGCGGGCGCCGTTTATGAACATCAACCCGCTCCTGCACTGCCCCCATCCAACCGTTTATATACATGGGCTGGACGGGAAGTAGTTAAGGGGGGATATGATCTCCATGTATAATACATAAGGGGGATATGATCTCCATGTATAATACATAAGGGGGGATATGATCTCCATGTATAATACATAAGGGGGGATATGATCTCCATGTATAATACATAAGGGGGGATATGGTCACCATGTATAATATATAAGGGGGGATATGATCTCCATGTATAATACATAAGGGGGATATGATCTCCATGTATAATACATAAGGGGGATATGATCTCCATGTATAATACATAAGGGGGGATATGATCTCCATGTATAATACATAAGGGGGATATGATCTCCATGTATAATACATAAGGGGGATATGATCTCCATGTATAATACATAAGGGGGGATATGATCTCCATGTATAATACATAAGGGGGGATATGATCTCCATGTATAATACATAAAGGGGGGATATGATCTCCATGTATAATACATAAGGGGGGATATGATCTCCATGTATAATACATAAGGGGGGATATGATCTCCATGTATAATACATAAGGGGGGTATGATCTCCATGTATAATACATAAGGGGGGATATGGTCACCATGTATAATACATAAGGGGGAATATGATCTCCATGTATAATACATAAGGGGGGATATGATCTCCATGTATAATACATAAGGGGGGTATGACCTCCATGTATAATACATAAGGGGGGATATGATCTCCATGTATAATACATAAGGGGGGATATGATCTCCATGTATAATACATAAAGGGGGATATGATCTCCATGTATAATACATAAGGGGGGATATGATCTCCATGTATAATACATAAGGGGGATATGATCTCCATGTATAATACATAAGGGGGGATATGATCTCCATGTATAATACATAAGGGGGGATATGATCTCCATGTATAATACATAAGGGGGGATATGATAACCATGTATAATACATAAGGGGGATATGATCTCCATGTATAATACATAAGGGGGGATATGATCACCATGTATAATACATAATGGGGGATATGATCTCCATGTATAATACATAAGGGGGATATGATCTCCATGTATAATACATAAGGGGGATATGATCTCCATGTATAATACATAAGGGGGGATATGATCTCCATGTATAATACATAAGGAGGGGATATGATCTCCATGTATTATACATAAGGGGGGGTATGATCACCATGTATAATACATAAGGGGGGATATGATCTCCATGTATAATACATAAGGGGGATATGATCTCCATGTATAATACATAAGGGGGGATATGATCTCCATGTATAATACATAAGGGGGGGATATGATCTCCATGTATAATACATAAGGGGGGGTATGATCACCATGTATAATACATAAGGGGGGATATGATCTCCATGTATAATACATAAGGGGGATATGATCTCCATGTATAATACATAAGGGGGATATGATCTCCATGTATAATACATAAGGGGGGGATATGATCTCCATGTATAATACATAAGGGGGGATATGATCACCATGTATAATACATAAGGGGGATATGATCTCCATGTATAATACATAAGGGGGGATATGATCTCCATGTATAATACATAAGGGGGGATATGATCTCCATGTATAATACATAAGGGGGGATATGATCTCCATGTATAATACATAAAGGGGGATATGATCTCCATGTATAAATACATCAGTGGTTCATATAGTGAACTCAGTGTAGACTTATTCACCCTGAGGTCATCACAGAGGACAAGGGGGCGCTCTTTACGTTTGGAGGAAAAGAAATTGAATCTCCAAACACGGAAAGGTTTCTTCACAGTAAGAGCTGTGAAAATGTGGAATAGACTCCCTTAACAGTTGGTTGTGGCCAGCTCAGTGGATTGCTTCAAAAAAGTCCTGGATTCTTTCCTAGATACACAGAATATAACTGGATATAACATTTATAGGTAAAGTTGATCCAGGGAATATCCGATTGCCTCTCGGGGGATCAGGAAGGAATTTTTTCCCTGCAGGAGCAAATTGGATCATGATTTGCTGGGTTTATTTGCCTTCCTCTGGATCAACTGTGGGTATAGGATTATAACTTTTTTTTTTTATGATTGAACTGGATCGACTTTTGTCTTTTTTCATCCAGATTAACTATGTAACTATGTAAGAAGGGAGGTCATTTAGCCACAGCTTGAGGAACCCCTAGCCACCTCTGGAGGAAACCTAGGGTTCCCCGGAACCCTGGTTGAGAATGGTTAAAGAAGGATATGTTTTGTTCTTTTTTTCATGTCAAAGGTTTACAACCACTTTAAGAGCTCCTAACCCTTTGTAACTATGTTACTATGAAGCATTCATGACAACATTGATGTCCCAGTAAAAAAAAAGGGGGCTTATTTCACATTACATCTCCTTCGCATGTGAATTGGACTTTCCATTTATTCCATGTATTTTCACTAACTTTTTGGTTATATGTAGCGCCGCACTTTTATGTTTTATTGTTTGGTGTATTGTTGCCTGCAATATTGAGGTGGCTACTTATGTTCTATTCAGGGGCGGACTGCCCATTTAGGCATTCAGGCACTGCCCGAAGTCCCGGGGTCAGTAGGAGGCCCCATGAGATGCCTCTGGAACCTTTCATAGGCTTTTTTGGGTGTGGTTTGAGTGTGGGTGAAGACACAGGGGCCCCATGATTTCCTATTGCCCGGGGGGCCCCATGAGTTGTCAGACCGCCCCTGGTTCTATTGAAACTTTTATGTTCAGGAGTCACACACACACTATAGCGCAGAATTTTTAAGTCATTTTCTGTATAAAATTATACCTAATATAGCGCCATCAAAGTTGCTACGTGCAGCCTTATCGGTTCATAATCAATCCCGCCTCGCGTTCTGCTTCCAATGTCCTTGTGCAAATGTTAACTCTGCAGTCTCAATCTTGATGTAATAAACATGCTCAAATTCCAAGCAGACTAGAAAGTTGCCTCAGAAAGTTTGTATAAATTATATTAAAGATAAGGGAAAGTAAAATAAAAAGAAAAAAAGGTCGAGACTAGACATAAGAATCTCCGAAACCTCAAGCATTTTCCACCGATAATTCAACCGAAGACATCAGATCGGTACATAAGCACACTTCCACTGCTGGAAAGGTTTACTGAATGGGTAAACAAAGCCTTTCTGGTAGGAAGTAAACAACAAAGATATTTCTAACGCCAGTGAATTTCACGAGGAGGTATTATTAGCGAAATACAAAGTAGTACAAGAGGCTATTATCTGTGAAGTAGCCTTGAGAGGAAAATGGCCTTGGACTTTACTTTAGTTGATTTCGCTACTCTAGTTAAAATGGCTTTTTTTTATTTAGAAGAATACACGCAACCGACAAAAGAAGAGTGGTTATACCCTTCTGGTATGGTTCCAATATGTTCCAGGGCAGGGGCGGAGTGACCATTCTGGCACTCAGGCACTGCCCGAGGGCCCAGGATCAGTAGGGGGCCTCATGAGATGCCCCTAGAACCTTTCATAGGCTTTTTTGGGTGTGGTTTGAGTGTAGGCGAGGACACAGGTGCCCCATGATCCCCTATTGCCCAGGGGCCCCATGAGTTCCAGGGTAACAAAAGTGACATACAGTAGGTAGTTGGTTGGAGATACCACAGTGCACAATAGGAGGAAAGGGGGTGGTGGAGGCATCTGACCCAACTGGAAGGTTCTGCCAGAAGAATGGGTCTTTACCCTTTCTTGTGGCAGAACCTTCCAGTTGGGTCAGATGCCTTTGGACAGGTAATTATGAAGACAAGAGAAGAGTGGTTATACTCTTCTGGTATGGTTCCAATGTGTTCCAGGGCAGGGGCGGACTGACCATTCGGGCACTCGGGCACTGCCCGAGGGCTCGGGGTCAGTAGGGGGACTCATGAGTTGCCCCTGGAACCTTTCATAGGCTTTTTTGGGTGTGATTTGAGTGTAGGCAAGGACACAGGGCCCCATGATCCCCTATTGCCCGGGGGGCCCCATGAGTTCCAGGGTAACAATAGTGACATACAATAGGTGCTTGGTTGGAGATACCACAGTGCACAATAGAAGGAAAGGGGGTGGTGTAGGCATCTGACCCAACTGGAAGGAAGGTCTTTACCCTTTCTTCTGGCAGAAGCTTCCAGTTGGGTCAGATGCCTTTGGACAGGTAATTACGAAGACTCTTTGCATGGAGTTTGAAGGCAACTTGCAGGAATGTGTTTTCATGGGATTTTGAATTTAGAAAGAAAAAGGAAAGGGGGGTTAACAAAGGCTGTTACCAAAATGATTTAACCACTTCAAGTCCGGACACTTTGGAGCTCCAAACCTTTACTCCAAAAATTGAACAGAGAAAATAAACCTGCAGAAAAGATTTATCCTCATAGAGGACAAACCCATTAAAAAAAACAAAGAAATCCTCATAATGTAGTAAATTAACCACTTCCAGTCCGGACACTTTCACCCCCTTCCTGTCCAGGCCGATTTTCAGCTTTCAGTGCTATCACATTTTGAATGACAATTGCGCGGACATGCAACACTGTACCGTATGAATTTTTTAGCATTTTTTTGAGACAGATAAAACTTTATTTTGGTGGTATTTATTCACCACTGGGATTTTTATTTTATTGCACTATATAAATGAAAAAGTCCAAACATTTTGAAAAAAAGTGTTTTTCTTATAAAATTTTGCAAAAAAAATCTGTCTTCATAAATCTTGGCCAAAATGTATTCATCTATCTTTTTAGGGAAAAAAAAACCCAAATTAGTTTATAAGCAAAAATTATAATTTTTCAAAAAAGTTTTTTGACATTTTTACATTTTTTACATTATTATTTATGGGTTTTTTTTTTTTAACATACTGTCACCCTAGCAGTACAGTGTCACCATAGTGACACTGTACTACTTGTGGGGGGGTGATGAAGATTTTTTTTTTTACACTGATTGCTTTTATACCCATAAAGGCTGTAAAACCAATCATGTCTCTTTTTCTCTGATTGGTCACAGCTTGTCACATGGTACAAGGCTGTTGTGAATAGCCTTGTACCATGTGATCTCTGTGATCATTCACAGATTTCACATGTAGTAAGCAATGATGTCAGAAGTGACATCTTGCTTACTACTATTCGTGTGATTACTGATTGGCCAATCAGTGATCACATGATCGGGACCTCACACAGAGGTCCCGTACAACGATCCAGACACAGTGAGCACCGAATCGCGGTGCCGCGCGCTTCCAGGGGAGCGTACACAGGCTAAAATGGTGGGCGCCATTTATGAACAGCAACCCGCTCCTGAACTGCCCCCATCCGGCCATTTATATACATGGGCTGGACGGGAAGTGGTTAAGAGCAGCACTCCTGTCATTGCAAGCTGAACGTGACCTCATACCATGGTGGTGATGGCAGGACCACAACCAGTCAGGTTTCTGTGGTAGTGAGCTCTTGTAGAACACCAAGCCTCGGAAGTCTAAGCCCCAGCCTGCTTCTTCACCAGGGCCCTCGATGGTGGGGATCGACTACCAGCAAGTTGGATCCAAGTCATGGCCCCGGGTACGCCCAGCTGACGATACGGAGACCACTCTGGTATTCCAGCAACAGATGGCAGGAGACAGAAGATAATTCAGGAGACAAGCTGAGGTCAGGGCAGGCAGCAAACAAGCAAAGTATATAAAGAGACAAAAAGTGGGCGCACGGGCCTAGTGCATTACCTTTAAAGATGAGATTTATTGATAAAAAAGTAAAATACTCACAAGAGAAGTAAAATCAAATGGAAAGCATGTCACAAGGGATGCAATGTGGTCCAAAACCCCTGAAGGTAGTCTGGTGGATGACTGTAGACCTCTGCACAGCTGGTGGCTGATGCGTTTTGATGCTGTTCCTCAGAGTAGACAAGCACAAATGGAAGAGAAAGGAGGAGTCGGTACATGGGAAGTCAGACACTAAATACATGAAATACTAGGCAACGTTTTTTTTTTTTTTGCAGAATTAAACTGTATCTTGGCAAGCCCATGGAAACATTTTTTTTATCACTCAACTGTTGGACCTACTCTTGTCATCTATCTTAAAATAAAATCATTAAACAAATATATACAAACATTTTTATTGATTCATTTATCAACATATTAAACTGATCACTGTATTTATCTTCTTTATTCTATTTGTATGTCAAGAGATATTTTCTTATGTCATGAGATTGCAACGTTTTTTTTCCTCTGAGGAATAAAACTTGATCCTGGTGAGTCCATGGAAACTTTTTTTTATATCACCCAACTGTTAGACCTACTCTTAAAATAAAATCCTTTAAAAACTTTTTAATAAATGTTTATTGATTTATTTAGCAAAAAAAAGTTTTATTAGTAGCTGATTTAAGCCATAAGTATTATTTATTATTTATCTTCTTTATTCTATTTATCTTATGTCAAGAGATATTCGTCTTAGGTCGAGAGATTGCAACTTTTGGCAAGCCCATGGAAACTTTTTTTTTTTAAACACTCAACTGTTGGGCCTACTCTTGCCATCCATCTTAAAATAAAATCATTAAACATAGATTTACTAAATTTTTTTTTATCCATTCTAAACATATTAATTAGACCAATTTAAGTCACAAATATTATTTAATATATTATTTTCTTTATTCTAATAATGGGTCAAGTGATATTTTTTAATGTCAAGAGATTGCAATGTTTTTTTTTTCCTCTGTGTAATTAAACTTGATCCTGGTGAGCCCATGGAAACTTTTTTTTTTTTATCACCCAACTGTTGGACCTACAACTGTTGGAACTGTTGGACTCTTGTCATCTGTCATTAAATAAAATCCTTAAAAAATGTTTTAATGCATTTTTATTGATTCATTTAGCAAAAAAAGTTTTATAAGTAGCTGATTTAAGCCATAAGTATTATTTATTATTTATCTTCTTTATTCTATTTATCTTATGTCAAGAGATATTCGTCTTAGGTCGAGAGATTTGTAACTTTTTTTTTGTGGAATTAAACTGGATCCTGGCAAACCTATGGAAACCTTTTTATTTTTTTAAAACACTCTACTGTTGGGCCTACTCTTGTCATCTATCGTAAAATAAAATCATGAAACAAAGATTTACTAAACTTTTTATTAATCCATTCTAAACGTATTAATTAGACCAATTTAAGTCACAAATATTATTTATTCTTTATTTTCTTTATTCTAATAATGTGTCAAGAGATATTTTCTAATGTCAAGAGATTGCAACGTTTTTTACTTTTTTTTATCCTCTGTGGAATTAAACTTGATCCTGGTGAGTCCATGGAAAAAATTGTTGTTTTTATTTTACCACCCAACTGTTGGACCTACTCATCTGTCATAAAATAAAATCCTTATAAAACATTTTAATAAATTGTTATTGATTCATTTAGTAAAAAAACAGTAGCTGATTTAAGCCCTAAATATTATTTTTTATTTATCTTCTTTATTCTATTTATCGTATGTCAAGAGATATTCGTCTTAGGTCGAGAGATTTGCAACGTTTTTTTTTTTGTGGAATTAAACTGGATCCTGGCAAACCCATGGAAACCTTTTTGTTTAAAAAACACTCAACTGTTGGGCCTACTCTTGCCATCTATCTTAAAATAAAATCATGAAACAAAGATTTACTAAACTTTTTATTGATCCATTCTAAACATATTAATTACACCAATTTAAGTGTCAGGAATGGACTTGCCAATAACGGTGGGACTCACCTGTCTTGTGGGCTGCAGTACCAGCGCTGGCCAGGGGGTGCTCTCAGCAATCAGAGACTCACCCCTGCAATCAGCCAAAACACCTGAAGCTGATTGCAGGGGTTGTATTTAAGGAATGGCCAGACTCACAGTCAAGGCCGTGGTGTGTGTTTTCCATGGGCCCCTGTATCTTGTATCCTGTATTCCTGTTCCTGTTTCTGCCTGACTTGTTGCCGACCCTGCCTGATCCTGACCTCTGCTGACTTCTCCTGTTTGATCCCTGGCTTGTGACCCTGACCATTCTCTGCCTGACCCCCTGCACCGCGCTGACCGTGAGTTACTGAACCCAGCTTGTGACCCCGACCACTCTCCCGCCTGTTCCTGGTACTCCGTTTGCCCGTTTGCTACTGACCCGGCCTGCCTGACGACTCTTGCATTGTATGTATTGTTATCTGTAGGTGGGTTGGTTTGGTTTGTTTGCACTGTGTTTAGGTTTAGTTTTGCACTGCGTTTTGTATTGTTAGTCTTAATAAATTATATTGTTTATAACATATCTGAAGCCTGCGTTTCCCTGTGTCAGTCCACACACCTCTGGTCATACCTGGAGCCCTGACATTAAGTCACAAATATTATTTATTCTTTATTTTCTTTATTCTAATAATGTGTCAAGGATTATTTTTTAATGCCAAGAGATTGCAACATTTTTTTTTTCCTCTGTGGAATTAAACTTGATCCTGGTGAGTCCATGGAAACTTTTTTTTCTTAAATTTTACCACCCAACAGTTGGACCTACTCTTCTGTCATAAAATAAAATCCTTATAAAACGTTTTAATAAATTTTTATTGATTCATTTAGCAAAAAACTGTAGCTGATTTAAGCCCTAAATATTATTTATTATTTATCTTCTTTATTCTATTTATCGTATGTCAAGAGATATTCGTCTTAGGTCCAGACACTGAGTGAGCTAAGCCTAAAGTGTTTGCTTTCAGCAGTTATAATTTCTGACAATTTATTAACTTATCGGCATTCGCTTGTTTGCAGTACGACTGTGAAGCAGGCGAAGGAAAAGGCTAACAAATTATTAATGATAATATTTTAGATGATAAGTACGCTGAATAAAAGAAGAGGTCGGAAAAGGTAACCTCTGTATTTTCTCACCGCAGGTTTCTTTTAATGAGCCTGTCAAGCTCTGTAAAGAATTAAAAAGCACATTGGGAATTTATTTCAGCATGTAATGATGTCACTTTGCTTTTGAAGTATTGCACAGTGACAGCGTATTTAACATCTCTTAAAAAAAAAAATACTAAATTAATTAAAGTACTTCTTGGGTAGTGTTCTGCTATTTTGAAAAGGAAAGTTGAGACATCTTCTCCGGGGCTAAGGTCTAGACCACACGGTCAATCTCAATTGCGTGCTACTGTTCACTTTAAAGTGGATGTCTGGTCAAAAACGACACTTGTCAGGGGTCAGGCTTGGAGACCGGTATCTGTGGCAGCAATGAGGCTCCCACCGACCAGCAGGATAGGAAAATAAGCGGGTCACCCTGGCAGATGACGTGGGCTCACCGAAGTTGGGGGGTCTAAGCACTAACCAGCATTCACCAGAGCTTCTGATGGCTCCTGCATTTTAGTACCAGGTCACGGTCCTCTGGATGGCCCCACCAGGAGGAGAGCAAGACGGTGTCCAGTAGCAGATAGCGCTGGGAGGGATTAAGCAGAAGTAAACAAGCCAAAAGTTGGCATCAAGTGGTTGCAGGTTGGGATCACGCAGAAGTGTAGGCAAGGAACAAGCCAACGGTTGGTAACGAGTGGTTGCAGGTTGGGATCAAGCAAAAGATTAGGCAAGGAACAAGCCAAAGGTTGGCAATGAGTGGTTGCAAGTTGGGATCAAGCAGAAGTGTAGGCAAGGAACAAGCTGACACCAAGGATGGGGCATTATTCCTCCCACTGGCACCAATGATGGGGCACTATTCCTACCACACTGGCACCAATGATGGGGCACTATTCCTACCACACTGGCACCAATGATGGGGCACTATTCCTACCACACTGACACCAATGATGGGGCACTATTCCTACCACACTGACACCAATGATGAGGCACTATTCCTCCCACTGACACCAATGATAGGGAACTATTCTTCCCGCATTGAAAGCAATGATGGGGCACTATTCCTCCCACTGTCACCAATGATGGGGCACTATTACTCCCACTGATACCAATGATGAGGCACTATTCCTCCCACTGACACCAATGATGGGGAACTATTCTTCCCACATTGAGAGCAATGATGGGGCACTATTCCTCCCACTGGCACCAATGATGGGGCTCTATTCCTCCCACTGATACCAATGATGGGGCACTATTCCTCCCACTGATACCAATGATGGGGCACTATTCCTCCCACTAACACCAATGATGGGGCACTATTACTCCCACTGGCACCAATGATGGGGCTCTATTCCTCCCACTGACACCAATGATGGGGCACTATTCCTCCACTGATACCAATGATGGGGCACTATTCCTCCCACTGATACCAATGATGGGGCACTATTCCTCCCATTGACACCAATGATGGGGCACTATTCCTCCCATTGACACCAATGATGAGGCACTATTCCTCCCACTGACACTAATGATGGGGCACTATTCCTACCACACTGTCACCAATGATGGGGTACTATTCCTATCACACTGACACCAATGATGGGGCACTATTCCTCCCACACTGACACCAATGGTGAGGCACTATTCCTCCCACTGACACCAATGATGGGGCAAAATATATGCACTCGTTATCCACTTTTAATGTACAGAGGAGAAGAGGTGGAGCTCTAATAGGAAGAGGTGGAGCCTAAAGAGGAAGGGGTGGAGTTTACATATAAAGCAGTAGATCTTAAACAGGAAGGGGTGGGACACATTTAGATTTGGGGTGCCTGATTTTAGTCTTGCCTAGGGCAGCACAAAACCAAAATACACCACTGGGTACAAGGCAAGAATGTCGGAGAGATTGTTCAGGGAGCTGTCTAGCATCTTTGGTGGCTTAGCAAGAAGAGTTACTGCCAGACACAGCAGAGGCCCTGGGTCCAGATCCAGGCCCTGACAAGTTGAAACCTGCACCCACCCCAATTCTAAGCCCTATACTAACTCCCCTGTAAAGGAAAGATGTGTATACTTACCTAATCTAAGGGCATTCCGGTCTGGTCATGTGATTGTCTCCCAGTGCTGGCTTCAGGGGAGAAGAGGGACAGCTGACATTGGATACCTCTTTGTGAGCCTATGGTTGATGTCACCACCCATGGTTGATGTCACCACCCAGGTACTGCAGCCATTGTTGCTGCTCTTTCCTCTCCAATTGATGAGGGGATCACATGGCCGAACCTGAGTGCCCTTACATTGGGTAAGTATAGACATCTGTCCTTGACAGGCTGGTTAGTATAGGATTTAGAAGGGCGGGTAGGAGCATCCACCCAAATTCTAAGCCCTATATTAACCCCCCTGTAATGGAAAGATGTATATATTTACCTAATCTAAAGGCATTCCGGTCCAGTCATATGATTGGCTCCCAGTGCTGGCTTCAGGGGAGAAGAGGGACAGCTGACATTGGATACCTCTTAGTGAACCTGTGGTTGATGTCACCACCCATGCTTGATCTCACCACCCAGACTTTGCAGCCATTGTTGCTGCTCTTTCCTCTCCAGTTGCTGGGGAGATCACATGACCGGACCTGAGCGCCCTTAGATTCGGTAAGTATCTCTCCTTGACAGGCTGGTTAGTATAGGATTTAAAAGAGGGGGGAGGTGGGAGCAGGTTTAAGTATAGTTAGGTTTGACTGGACTTCCATTTTAAGCTCTTTTTGGCAGTCATCTCCCTTGTACGACTTTGAAGCCGGTGTGCTACAAGAATGGTATCTGACCACAAATGGGTAAATTGCTGAGTATCATGACATTAAATTACTGGTATGCTTTGGTTCTGTTGAATTTATAATCCATACAACATGTCAATTGGTTGGTATCAATGCTGCAAGGTCGAGGTGGAAAGAATTAGAACCACCAACAGGTTTATACTTCTATCTGGTTCTTTATTAAAGAGATTTTCTCTCCCTTCTTATTCTAGTAAATTCCTACGCGTTTCACCTTTTACAAAGGCTATGTAAGCCTCCAGAGTTGACATTTTTAACTTGCAGGGTCACATATCAATGTTTTTTTTTGTTTTTCTTACCATTTTTGTGGATAACTTTGTCATCTAACTTCTCTTCAAATCTGCAGGCAAGAAGCCCTTTTGGCAACCCACTTTGATTCAGTTGACGACCTGCTCTCCTCTTTCGGACCTGTTCGCGATTGCTCCTTCAGTAATGGAGGCTGTTCACGTAATTTCAAGTGTGTCTCAGAACGTAAAGTGGACTCCACTGGATGTGTGGTCAGTAGTCAATTTAAATAAATAAATAAAAACTAAAAGGTACATATCCAAAGAAAAGACAAGGCAGCCACACATTAGTGATTTATCCAAACATTAAGACATCTGAATAGTGAAATGCGTCAGTGTGGGTGGTCTCTGGGTGGGGACAAGGCCAAGGTCTTTGTTGGAATAAAGCCTTAATGTGGTTGTCTTGTCTTTTTTTTTTATGTGGATTGGAGCACAGATGACGCCTTTGCAACCGGCACCCAAGCAGGTGACAGCCGGCCCGGGTCACCCCTACCATTAGATTGATCTTCAGGGCAAGAACCCAGATTTACCCCATGGAACTCTCCTATGTGAGAATGGAGACCAGAAGCCGGACCCCCTTTCCACCTTCCTGACTGTCACCTGCTAACACCCTAGTAACCTTTAGAGAAACCCCATGGTCCCCATGGATCCCTGGTTGGGGATGTCCAATGTAAACAGATGAAATTAAATGGAATCAATCTGACATTAGGGGTGACCCGGCCCAGCTGTCACCTACTAACACCCTAGCAACCTCTAGAGGAACCCTATGGTCCCCATGGAACTCTGGTTGGGGATGTCCAATGTAGACAGATGAATTTAATGGAATCAGTCTGACGTTAGGGGTGACTCGAGCCAGCTGTCACCCACTAACACCCTAGCAACCTCAAGAGGAACCCTAGGGTCCCACGGAACCCTGGTTGGCAGGTTGGGGTGCCTTGAGCGGAGGTATTCTGCCTGTCGCATCTAAAACGTACATATGCCACTGAAATGTGAAATGTCATCTGACCCAATATATGGAAAATCTAATGAGATTCCTATTCTAATGGTAATCTGAATTAATCAGAACTAATTTGCAGTGAATGTTGGGTATGTTCCCTAACTGAGCCAATTAAAGCAGTATCAAACCCTCAGTGTTTTTTTAGTTGATCCCAATGAGCACAATAAATAAAAATCCCCCAGTAAACTACTTGTTAAAATTCCTACCCCAACTTTCAATGCTGCTGGGTGCTGCTCTCTCAGAGCTGTTTCCCTGAACTTCCTTTCTTCATAGAAAAGGGTTAATAGTGGACAGAACAGTCTCCAAATCAGCAACCAAACCTCTTTGATATCGATGAACCCAGGGAAATTCAGATCACCCCTAATGATCAGCCTCAGCTTGAGGAACCCCTTGTAAGCAAGTGGCTCAGAGTAGGTCTTATTTAATGGTACCGTCCCCCTTTTGGAGAAGGCTGGGAGCTCCTGTAAAGGCCAGGAAAGGGGGAGGGTCAGGTGGTCCCTTAGAGAAGAAAGCTGGAAGGCAGATCGGGCTGCTGTGCTCCTGCTTTCCCCCCCACTGTTGGGATAGAGCATGGCATCATGGGGAATCCCCTTGTAGGAACTCTGGAGAGACAAGGCAAAGTAAACTGCTGTGGAGTTGGAGTGAGACTGTGGAGATTTGGTTTGCCCATTGGCCCCCCAACACAGGAAGAAAGCTATGAAGGAGAACAGCTGCAGAAAGTGTAGGGCAATCACTCTGTTTTTAACTGAGAAGCAAGCAGCTTCCAGACCAGCAGGGAACAAGCACCTCCCTTATGTTTGTACTGAGAACTGTGTTGGGCTCTTGGGCCGGGTTTTGTTATACTGCTACTTGAATCAAAGCAGCAAAGAAGTTAACTTTGAACTGCAGCCTCTGTGTGAATTTATCTAAGTCACAGTAAATTCTGGGGAGCACACTAGAGTGAATCTGGCAATCGAAGCCAAGGAGGAATAAAGGTCAGCGTGTGAAAACCCCTGGGAGTGAGGGGATTGAGCAAGCATAGTGTCAGGATTCTGTCCAAGGCAGAGGTTCTGGAAGATCTGACAGTTCTGCCAGTACTCTGCATGGCCACAGAAGGACACATCAGCCTCAGTCTGGTGCCAGATGGCCTTTATAAGGAGGCTCATCACTTCCTCAAGTTGCTGGTAGATCTCTAGCTCCCCGTGCCCTGGTCCTGTTTCCTCTGACTTGACCCGTGATCTCCTGTTACTGACTCAGCTTGCTCCTGGACCTGTCTACTCTGTCTTACCCCTGATCTGACCTCGGCCTGGCTTACGGATACTCTCTCGCTCCTCTGTGTATGACCCCAGCTATCCCATCTGACTACGTCTGCTCTGATTCCCATCTGGTACCTGACCTTGGCTTGAACCGACTACCCAGTAAACACCTAAATCCTGGAAGGGCTTGCATACCACGCACGGGCGCCTCCTGTCTACAGACCTATCTCCGTGCATCAGCTGTGCTTCTGAGTGGACCACCAACCAGCACTCCTACAGGCGACCTGTGCAACTTTGGGCCTGACTCCCGCTGTCCCACTGTCAGGGGAGTCCGGGAACTTAGCCGCAAGGGAAGCCCTCTCTCCATTGGCCTCCATCACCAGGTACATGATACACAGTCAGAAAGGTGGAAAGGGGGTCTGGCCTCTGGTTGCCATCCTCACATAGGAGAGTTCCATGGGGTGAATTTGGGTTCTTGCTCTGAAGATCAATCTGACGGTAGGGGTGACCCAGGTCGGCTGTCACCCTCTAACACCCTAGCAACCTCTAGAGGAACCCTAGGGTCCAAAGGAACCCTGGTTGTGAATGTCCAGGTAGACAGATGAAATTAAACAGAATCAGTCTGACGGTAGGTGTGATCCAGGCCGGTTGTCACCCTCTAACACCCTAGCAACCTCTAGAGGAACCCTAGGGTCCAAAGGAACCCTGGTTGTGAATGTCCAGTGTAGACAGATGAAATTAAACAGAATCAGTCTGACGGTAGGTGTGATCCAGGCCGGTTGTCACCCGCTAACACCCTAGCAACCTCTAGAGGAACCCTAGGGTCCCAAGGAACCCTGCTTGTGAATGTCCAGCATAGACAGATTAAATTAAATAGAATCAGTCTGACATTAGGGATTATCCGGGCCATCTGTCACCTGCTAACACCCTAGCAATTTCTAGGAGCACCCTTAGGTCCCATGGAACACTGGTTGGGTATGTCCAATGTAAACAGATGAAATTAAACAGAATCAGTCTGACGTTAGGGGTGACCCAGGCCAGCTGTCACCTGCTAACACCATAGGAACCCTAGGGTCCCATGGAACCTTGGTTGGGGATGTCCAATGTAGACAGATGAAATTAAACAGAATCAGTCTGACATTAGGTGTGACCCAGGCCGGCTAACACCCTAGCAACCTCTGGAGGAACCCTAGGGTCCAAAGGAACCCTGGCTGTGAATGTCCAATACACACAGATGAAATTAAATGGAATCAGTTTGATGTTAGGGGTGACCCGGCCCAACTGTCACCTGCTAACACCCTAGCAACCTCTAGAGGAACCCTAGGGTCCCACGGAACCCTGGTTGGCAGGGCTGTCTTAATAACATCATGAGCACTGGGGCCCCTACCAGCCTGCCTCAATTTACGCACCTACTCTCAAAAATTAAAGTATAAATAGTTCATAGAATTAAACATATACAGTATTTATTAGTACTTTCAATACAATTGATTTTAAACAATAAGTAAGCATGCCATAAATCAAAGACCAATCAACACAAATGACACAGTACAGGGGAAGGCAGAAGGGCACAGTACAGGTCGGGCACAATACTGGGATCAGGAGGGCACAATACAGGTTCTGGGATTCTGCCAGGGCCATTTTGGGACAGTTTAGTAAAAAGCTTGACTGTCCCGGCAAATCTGGGACATTTGGCAAGTATGATGTAATGCAAGATTATCATGAGTTCCCAATGCACCTGGGGCTCCTGAGCAGTGCCCAAGGGTGCCCATGCATGAAGACAGCCCTGCTGCCCTTTTGCCTTCCCCTGCTGGTTGGGAATGTCTAATGTAGACAGATGAAATGAAACAGAATCACATTCCTATGTAAAATATGAAAAAAAAAGAACCAACCAACGAAAAAAGAAACCCAACCAGCCGCAGGAGGGGTAACAAGAGGTTACTGAAGGTCTTGAGAAAAGAACATATTAATTACGGCACGTAAATAAGCACAAGAATGGTTCAATTACGTGTCCTCCTATCGCCTTTTTCAGTTTTATATTTAATAAGAAAAATAAACCAAGAGTGGTATTATAAGAGCGAGGAATCACAATGAAGGGCGTATTGGTGATGCAATTACTTCTTCAAGGGTAGCATTAAAATGTGCATTACTATCAAAGCCTCGGGCTGCCCGGCGTCTCTTCTGGAGAAGTGTCTTGTCAACACATACAGGAACATAAAACACATGAATCAATATCAGAGCAACTTCTTTCAGGTAAAATTCCTTTTACATACCATGATACCACTCTATAACAAACAATAAATAAATAAATACATTAATGCAGTAGAAAAAAAAATATTGGAATTTCTCTCAGCAGCCAGTGGTTGGTTTAATTTTTTCCATTGTAAAAGCAAATTATCAGACGTAATTATACTAAAAAGCTGAACTTCCGGCAAATAGATATATACACAGACTGGAGCAGTTTTATCTGCCAAAGTATTTGTATTTCTGCCCGTCTGGGTGTGAAACCCTATCACAAAACATAGCTGCGTAGGTGACACCACCTCCCTGTTACAGTTATAGACTGTGGAAGAAATAGAGTGGTCATGTGATGCCGCAGCTCCAAATCCCCTGTTTTGGGGAGCATTCGACCATGGCTGCCCACATGGAAGAAAAATATATTTGAAATATATTTTAAAAATATTCTTCCCAAATATATTGACATATACTTGAAATGCTACAATTTTGACCATATTCAATATATTTCAAAATATATTTAAATCAAAAAATAAATATATATATATACTGCATGTTGAAATATATGAATAATATTTTTAAAAATATATTTCAAATATACTGTAGGTCTTTAAAAATACAAATCTACATTTTTGGAATACATTTACAAATATATGTAAAAATATATGTTAAAATAACTTTGTTATATGTTTAAAAAAAATTTGAAGAATATATTTACATTTCAACATACAGTATATATATATATATATATATATATATATATATATATATATATATATATATATATATATATATGTATATAAATATATTTTTAAATATATTGAATACTGCCAAAATTGTAGCATTTCAAATATATGTCAATATATTTGGGAAGAATATTTTTTAAATATAAATATATATATATATATATATATATATATAAATATATTTTTTTTAAATATATATATATATATATATATATATATATATATATATATATATATATATATATAAATATATTTTTCTTCCATATGGGTGGGAATTCCAGAAGCAAAACCATCCCCACTAGGCTCCCATAGCCCAGCCATTGTAGGTGCTCCATCCTCTCCTTTGCAGCCGCTGCTCACCAACACAGAGGAAAGCTGGAGCTGCAAGAGCACATGACTGGACTGGACCTTTTTGACATAGGGTAGGTAGGAAAGGAAGCAGGAGGGTGGAGGAGACCATGGCTGGGAATTTTGGGAGCAAGGACATCACCCCTAGGCTGCCATAGCTCAGCCGTTGTTGGTACTCTCTCCTCTTGTATTAAGCCGCTGCTCACTAACACAGGAAAGCTGGAGCTGCAGGATCATGTGTCTGGACTGAACCTTTTTTAAATAGGGTAGGCAAGATAGGTAGCAGGAGGGAGCTGGGGACGTGTTTAAGAACAGTTAGTGTTAGGCAGGAATTTCACTTTAAGTGATGCTGTATAGGGGAAAGTCATCATCATTGATATCTGTAGGAGGAATAGTGCCCCGTCATTGGTGTCAGTGAAAGGAATAGTGCCCCATCATTGGTATTAGTGGGAGGAATAGTGCCCCATCATTGGTGTCAGTGGGAGGAATAGTGCCCCATCATTGGTGTCAGTGGGAGGAATAGTGCCCCATCATTGGTATCAGTGAAAGGAATAGTGCCCCATCATTGGTATCAGGGGGAGGTATACTGTCCCATCATTGGTATCAAGGGGGGGAATATTGTCCCATCACTGGTGTCAGTGGGAGGAATACTGTCCCATCATTGCTGTCAGTGGAAGGAATCATGTCCCATCATTGGTACCAGTAGGAGGAAGAGTGTCCCATCATTGGTATCAGTAGGAGGAATAGTGCCCCATCATTGGTATCAGAGGAAGGAATAGTGTCCCATCAGTGGTATCAGTGGGAGGAATAGTTCCCCATCATTGGTGTCAGTGGGAGTAATAGTGCCCCATCATTGGTATCAGTGGGAGGAATAGTGCCTCATCATTGGTATCAGTGGGAGGAATAGTGCCCCATCATTGGTGTCAGTGGGAGGAATAGTTCCCCATCATTGGTGTCAGTGGGAAGAATAGTGCCCCATCATTAGTATCAGTGGGTGGAATAGTTCTCCATCATTGGTATCAGTGGGAGGAATAGTGCCCCATCATTTGTATCAGTGAATGGAATAGTTCCCCATCATTGGTGTCAGTGGGAATAATAGTGCCCCATCACTGGTATCAGTGGGAGGAATAGTGCCCCATCATTGGTATCAGTGGGAGGAATAGTGCCTCATCATTGGTATCAGTGGGAGGAATAGTGCCCCATCATTGGTATCAGTGGGAAGAATAGTGCCCCATCATTGGTATCAGTGGGAGGAATAGTTCCCCATCATTGGTATCAGTGGGAGGAATAGTGCTCCATCATTGGTGTCAGTGGGAGGAATAGTGCCCCATCATTGGTGTCAGTGGGAGGAATAGTGCCCCATGATTGGTGTCAGTGGGAAGAATAGTGCCCCATCATTGGTGTCAGTGGGAGGAATAGTGCCTCATCATTGGTATCAGTGGGAGGAATAGTGCCCCATCATTGGTGTCAGTGGGAGGAATAGTGCCCCATCATTGGTATCAGTGGGAGGAATAGTGCCCCATCATTGGTGTCAGTGGGAGGAATAGTGCCCCATCATTGGTATCAGTGGGAGGAATAGTGCCCCATCATTGGTGTCAGTGGGAGGAATAGCGCCCCATCATTGGTGTCAGTGGGAGGAATAGTGCCCCATCATTGGTGTCAGTGGGAGGAATAGTGCCCCATCATTGGTGTCAGTGGGAGGAATAGTGACTCATATCAGTAGGAGCAACACTGCCCCAAGAGCCGGATAAAGTCATGCAAAGGGCCGTATCTGGCCCGTGGGCTGCAGTTTGGCGACCACTGCTTTAAGACATGTGGCTCAGGAAGTGACAATATAACCTCAATAAAATCTTGAGGTTGATTGGTTGAGTGCTGGCTTTCTCCTTAAACCGCAATAAAGACCTGGCGGGGGATTTAATGCCTCATTTCTCCATCCAAAACCACCAGAAAGTTTTATCTTTCGATACAAACCCCGTGATCTGTATGTGGTGTGAACTGCGTGTGCTGAATGTATAATAAAGCTTTCGTAAAGAGCAATTTTTTTTTATTATTATTATGACTCTACAACATTCTGCTTTACCATTTGGATTTGTTTTTTTTCTTCCTTTTAGTGTCCTGCAGGTCTGAAGCCGATGAAGGATGGAAGTGGCTGCTATGACTATAGCAAAGGAATTGACTGCTCAGACGGCTCTAACGGCGGCTGTGAACAATTATGTCTCCAGCAGACGATTTCCCTCCCCAATGATCCCAGTGAGAGTGCCATATACATGTTTTGCGGGTGAGAGGACAGGAGGCGGTATATATGCAAATAGAAAAAAAATTAAATATTTAAAAAAAAAAAAAAAAAGCTAAACTTAAAATTCGGTTCACAAGCCTCCGGTGGATAGAATTAATTTTTTTATCTTGTTAAAATGGGTACAAATATCCAGAAATTTTAGGTTGACATTTGTCTGATGGATACAAAGTGACAACGCAGGGCTGTCTTAACAGCATCGCGGGTCCCTGGGCAAAATAAATGCTCTGGGGCCCCTACCAGCCTGCCCCAATTTACACACCTACTCTCAAGAATGAAAGTATAAATAGTTGACAGAGTTAAACATATATTTATTAGTACGTTCAATCAGCCATCCCGGGACAGCTTGGTAAAAAGCGTGACTGTCCCAGCAAATCCGGGACAGTTGGCAAGTAACGTATGCTTATCCTGGGGCCTCCATGCATCTGGGGCCCCTAAGCAGCACCCAGGGGTGCCCATGCCTTAAGATAGCCCTGAACACTCGTAAAAAGGTTACAATTTGGCTACTGGGGGGGGGGGGGATAATTTATCTTTTATTTTTTATTCAAATCTAATCTTCATTATTGAAAATGATATCCGCAGCTTTGCAGCTTCGTCCAGACCTGGAATCCTTTCATAGAATTAAAGGGCAAATTGAAAGCTCACCAGCACCGGGGTATGCATTTGATAAAACTTTACTTAACTGCGATGTCTGGTATTCACAAACGATCACAGCTTTTTACATACATCCGGGGCTTTTTTTTTCAGGGGGGTGCAGTTCTGGCATCTCCAGTACTGAATGTATATAATGGCAGGGGCATGGGATTGTGCTGGAGGGTCTACTGAGGCTGGCTGCTGGGGGATCTTTTGTAGAGGCGGGGGGAGTTATTGCTTTCCATGCATCTATTGTTGCTGGTGGGGAATCTGTTGTTGCTGGGGGGTGTTGTGTTACTGGGGGTCAACTGCTCTTGCAAGGGATCTACAGTTTTTTTTTTGGGGGGGGGGGTATTGCTGCTGGCTGCTGGGAGATCTGCTATTGCTAGCAGAAGTCTGTTGTTGCTGGGTTGTATTTATTGTTGCTGGGAGTATTTTGTTTCATAGAGTCTATTGTTGCTGCGGGGGTATATTGTTGATGGCGGGGGGTGTTATGTTACTGGGGGGTCAACTGCTCTTCCAAGGGATCTATTGTTGAGGGAAAGGGGTCTATTGATGCTGGCTGCTGGGAGAACTATGGCTGCTAGCAGAGGTCTGTTGTTACTGGGGGTATTTTGTGTCAGAGGGTCTATTGTTGCTAGTGGGTCTATTGTTGCTGGTGGGGAATATGTTGTTGCTGGGGGATGTTGTGTTAGTGGGGGTCACCTTTTGTTGTGAGGGATCTGTTGCTGGGGGGAGGGGGGTTCTATTGATGCTGGCTGCTGGGAGAACTATGGCTGCTAGCAGAGGTCTGTTGTCACTGGGGGTATTGTGTTTCAGAGAGTCTATTTTTGCTGGGGGGTCTATTGTTGCCACTGGGGAATCTGTTGTTGATTGCTTTCATGAGGGATCTATTGCTGGGGGGAGGGGGTCTATTTATGCTGGCTGCTGGGAGATCTGCTGTTGCTAGCAGAGGTCTGTTGTTGCTGGGGTGGATTTATTGTCACTGGGGGTATCAGAGGGGGTTTCAGAGGGTCTATTGTTGCTTGGGGGGTCTATTGTTTTTGCTGGGGAGTCTGTTGTTGCGGGGTGTGTTATGGTACTGGGGGTCAATGGAGGGGGTCTATTGATGCTGGCTGTTTTGAGATCTGCTGTTGCTAGGTCTGTTGTTGCTGTGGGTATTTTGTTTCAGAGGGTCTATCATTGCGGAGGGGGTGTATCATTGCGGAGGATGTCTATCATTGTGTAGGGGGTCTCCTGTTGCTGGGGGATCTATTGTTCCTGACTGCAGGGAATCTAATATACTGTCTTTCTTGTTATCAGTAGCAAATTATACAACTTACAAAATGATACTTGGTTCTGTGGGGGCGGTACTGGGAAGTGGGTAGAAGGTGGAGCCAAGGCGTGGTGCTCGGAGGAGGGTTGGGGATGGCGATAAGGGGTGATCTAGAAGAGTACCTGCACCTATTCTCTGAAAAAAGCCCTGCATAAGTCCATCTGGAATGAGACCTACTCAACCATTTAGAGGTTTCTTCCAAATACCATCGTCCCCCCCCCCCCCAAAAAAAAAAAATATATATAATCACAACATTGAAAGTATAGGAATACAAAATATGTAGGCATACCTTCAGTCCATTACACAAGTGGCTCCACACCCCCCTCCCAGATGCCGCCATTATGGCGCATACACAGTTGTGCTGAAGAGCGCTTCCCAGCCTTTGGGTCCTTGCAGAGCCCTTTGCGTTTCCCAAACATGCGCAAAGGTGGCAAAGATCTGGGCCTCCCTTAATAGCTATGGGAAGCCCAACACAGATGGTTAGGAAAGCCCTGTGCTCAGATGTGCTGTAGGGTTTACTTGAGACCCGAAGCCCTGTGGCACATCTACACACGTGCAAGAGGGCAGGGGAAGGGCAAAAACGTCATTTTTGCTTTGGCAAAAAACTTGGTTGCACAAATAAATGCCATCAAGAAAAAAAAAAAGAAATCCAGTTGTAAGAAAGGTAGGGGAGAAGAGGCAATATTCATCAGGGTTAAGGTCCACTTGAAATTCTCTGTAGCACAACCCCCTTAGAAGTTGCTGAAGATTTGGGTCACCCTATAGTTCTGCACAGCCAGGCAACACGCATTTTTCACAGACTTGCATTCTGGAGACAGTAAACAGTCCCTGAGCTTGGTTTATTTTAGTTTTATTAGGGGTCTTGAACTTGGATGGGGTAAGGGATGCCCAAGGGAACTGCAAACTGAGGACAACTTCCTGGCAGCTATGTACAAGTCCAAAGACAGAACTTCTATTCTTGGAGAGCTCTCCAGCCTCTCCTGGTGTACCACCCCAGATCCCAGATAATCCCCTACTTTACCTAGCTGTCTGGAGGAATCCCTGGGCAACCACTTTAAAATGAACAGTCCCGAGTAAGGAGCTAGTCAGGTTTCCCACCTGAATGCTATTTTCCCCTTAGCTAGCCAAGGGGATGTAGGTTTACGCAGTCACTCCCTTGCCTGTGAGCTGGCTTAGGTAGGTGGTTGCCTTCAGGCCTTCTGTTCAGCTGGCTCCTTTCCTGGCTCCACAGTTAGTCCTCCCTTTGGGGACTGGTAAGGCTGAGTGATCCTCCTGTCCAGGTCCCAGCCTGAGGGTAGGTCCCTTCTCTCTGGGCCCCCTCCAAGGCTCACACATCTCTTCCTCTCTCACATCTTCCACCTGAACTCTCTTGCTGCTACATATGCTCAGTCACACTTAAAGGCTGCCCTGGCCCCATGCCAAGCCTCCTGCTTGCAGATTGGCCAGAGCAGAGTCCTCTAAGTGTGCAGGCCAGCCCCTTCTCACCCCCTGTTCACTGCTTCTACAATCTTTTCCAACTTTCTAGAGCAGGGGAGGTATCAAGGAACTGATCTGTAGAGCCTCCAGCCCTGACCTAAATTTGACCCACTATCTCATGCCCAGGCTTTTACTCAGCCTTTCTAACAAGAAATTGATAACTATCTCCAGTAGCAAGAAAAAAACATTACTCCTGTGCATGGGTGTGATAAACCAGGGTAGATAGATGGGATCCTCTATGAACCCACATCCAGGGATAATGAGGCCTTGCTGCCCTTCTACGACCGGGGAAGTCCAGCAAAAGATGAAACAAAAGAGAAAGGGCTCACCAGCCTAGTGCGTTATCCCTGCTGGTTTATTGGTTGTATAGAAAGCTAAAAACATACTCACAAACATAAGTAGTATATGGCACGTAAAATCAACACTCGTGGCACAGAGGATGTGAAGACCCAAGTGGACCCAATGCCAAGAAAAGCGCCGTCCAGGATCCAAGACAGCTTACGCATTTCCTCTTTGCCATGAGTGTTGATTTTACGTGCCAGTAAAATGTTTTTAGCTTCTTATACAACCAATAAACCCGTATGGATAATGCACTGGGCTGGTGCGCTCTTTCTCTTTTGTTTGATAACTAAGTCCCCTTGGCTAGATAGAGGAGGAAGGCTCTGGATGGGGCTGGGTGTCACTGTGGTGGGATGAAGTTTCTGGAGGGGGTTTGGGGACTCTGCAGCAGACTTAGTGGCCTGATAGGGGATGAGGTTTCTGGAGGTAGATGTTGGAGGCAACTGTGGGGGATGGGGGTCTCTTGATTGGGGCTATGTGGGAGACTGGAGGGTGTTTCAGGAGCTAGGGGACACTATTGGAGAAACGATGGGGACTGGAGGCTCTGCAGCAAGCTAGGGGGTACTGCAGGGGGCTAAGGGGCACTGTGGGAGGTTGGTAGGCACTGTGGGGACTTAGGGCTTTTAGAGAGGCCTGTGGGCACTGTGAGAGGATGTGGGGCACTGCGCACCACTATGGGAAATTGGGAGGCACTGTGGGAAGTTAGAGGATCTGCAGCTACCTTAGAGGACTGAGAGAAATGAGGGGAAGAGGGGGGAATTTTCCTAAAGGGGACACAGACAGCAATAAAAACACAACTCACCCCAGTCCATTCAAAATTAAAAATAAAAAAAGGTTATGCCTTTGAATACACTGAGTTTCTGCATACATTGAAAGAAAAAGAAACACCAAGGGGTGTATTTGTAAAAAAACATTTCATAACAGTTCACCTAGTGGAAGTGCATGGACAAATATTGGGTTATTTCTTCATGTTGGACGAATGTTTTTCATTGATTAAAAATTAAATAAATACTGCATTTGGCCACTAGATGGCACTAAGTAGCATAATTTCCTGAGCGCCATCTAGTGGCCAAATGGGGTATGTCCCATTTCCTTGGCAAGTTGCTATGCCAATTATTTTTTATAAATTACCCCATAATGTTGATTTGTATCACTTTTGTATGTGGTTCTCCATAGTTCTTTAATGACATGGGCTGTTTTCTTTTTTCCTAGCTGTGTTGAGGAATATCGATTGGCTATCGATGGCAGATCTTGCATATTGGTATCGGATATTTGTGAAGGGACAAAATGCTTACGAGCAGAAAGTCACCTGAACAATACACTCTTTGGAGAGATGCTCCATGGATTTGACAACAAGACCCAAAGAGTCAACCAAGGTCAAGTTTTCCAAATGAGTTTCAGGTGAGACCAAACAAACGACAATGGTAATTTCTTTGCAACAAAGCAAACAAAAGTCTTGTTTTGTGGCTGGTTTGCCAATGACCAGAAGCATGTATGTTGTGAAGCGGTGCCTTCCCTGCCACTGCATCCAGGGCAACTGCCCCTCCAACCCACCTCTTGTTCTGGCCCTGGCCCTGGCGATGGATTGTGTATCAGCATTCTTATGTCCAATGCAAGGCTATGGGTTTTCAGCCACTGATCTGGAGCATGTATGCTGTGAGAGGGTGCCCTCCCTACCACTGCGCCCAGGGCAGCTGCCCCTCCTGCCCACCCCTTGCCTCAGCACTGGCTTTGGCAATGGACTGTCCATCCGCATTCTTATGTCCAATGCAGGGATATGGGTTGTCAGCCACTGATCTGGAGCATGCATGCTGTGAAGGGGTGTCCTCCCTACCACTGTGCCTGGGGTAACTGCCCTTCCTGTTCACCCCTTGTCCCAGCCCTGGCTGAGGCAGTGACATGTCTATTGGCATGCTTATGTTCAATGCAGGGCTATGGGTTGTCAGCCACTGATCTGGAGCATGCATACTGTGAGAGCGTGCCCTCTCTACCACTGTACCCAGGGCAACTGTCCCTCCTGCCAACCCCTTGCCTCGGTACTGGCTTTGGAAATGGACTGTCCATCCACATTCTTATGTCCAATGCAGGAAAATGGGTTGTCAGCCACTGATCTGGAGCATGTATGCTGTGAGAGGGTGCCCTCCCTACCACTGCACCCAGGGCAGCTGCCCCTCCTGCCCACCCCTTGCCTCGGCACTGGCTTTGGCAATGGACTGTCCATTCGCATTCTTATGTCCAATGCAGGGATATGGGTTGTCAACCACTGATCTGGAGCATGCATGCTGTGAAGGGGCATCCTCCCTACCACTGTGCCTGGGGCAACTGCCCTTCCTGTTCACCCCTTGTCCCAGCCCTGGCTTAGGCAGTGACATGTCTATTGGCATGCTTATGTTCAATGCAGGGCTATGGGTTGTCAGCCACTGATCTGGAGCATGCATACTGTGAGAGGGTGCCCTCTCTACCACTGTACCCAGGGCAACTGTCCCTCTTGCCCACCCCTTGCCTCGGTACTGGCTTTGGAAATGGACTGTCCATCCGCATTCTTATGTCCAATGCAGGGATATGGGTTGTCAGCCACTGATCTGGAACATGCATGCTGTGAAGGGGTGCCCTTCCTACCACTGCGCCCAGGGCAGCTTCCCCTCCTGCCCACCCCTTGTCCTGGCCCTGGCTCTGATGGTGGACTGCCCATCAGCATCCATGTGTCCAATGCCGGGTATGGGGTCCACATTGTACTTGATGGTGTCAGAGGATCTCTGACTGCTGGGAAAGCCTACGTGCTGGAACCCAACCTGGGAGAGATCACACACAGTCTGATATGTTGTATTTTATCTTGTATATTGTAATAATGTTGGCACAGGTGATTGCAGATTGCAGTTTCTATTGGCAACGGTACTCAAGTAATGAACTGTTCAATGTTCAGAGAGTTGCAAGATAACACTCAGTGATGGCACTTTATTGCAAAGTCATAGTATTCCAGGCTTAGCCTGTTTTTAGCTGAGCTTCTACAGTCTATGCTACTAAAACGATCCCCAATGGCTGGTCCGGGTGTCGGAATGCCTGCAGTGAACAAGAAGATCTTTGCACTGACCCTTGTCAATCAGGAACCTCTCCTTGCACTGATTACCTTCCCTGACAAAGAGGTCCCTGTCCTTCACCTATAACACGTTCCAGGTGTGCCCATTCAGAGCAGAAACCCAATTTTATAGAATTTCACATCAAGATGGCTGCCAGAGGTCATCAGAAGTTGCAGCATCCAATCAGACAGCTGTGACCTCTTTGACAACTACGGAGTCTCCCAAGGAACAATCTTCCTCTGCTAGTTCCGCTCCATCTGTATAGTAACACAGCGCCACTTACTGGATTGAGGCCAAGTTGCACCATACAGGGACCTGTAGCAGCACAAAATAGGCAGTAGGAGTGGAGATTTGGGTAAGTTAAACTACTGTAGCGCAACTAAGGAGAAGCTGGTGACACCGATGCTTTTTCCTCCAGATTTGTGCTCACACAGCCAGGCACATGTAGCAGGAGATATTAATCCTATCTCATGGCTGTGATCTGCTGACTGGCCTCTCCTGTGTAACCTGACACTTGCCCTGACACAGACAAAGCAGTGAGGGATTTCAGCCCCCCCTTTCTCCTCTCAGACTGTAAGAGAGAGAGAGCCAATTATAAGAGCCATTAAAGGAGCCAATGACAAGGACTCTTTCAAGCAGGAAGTGCAGCTGCAAAGCATTGTGGACGATGGAGTTTTGAACAGAAACGGCCTTATAGGCTGATATGGATATAGAATAAAAATAAAGAACTACGAAAGCCATCATGCTTAGGGAGAGGAGAATGAGGGGGGCCATCTGGGGTTTCTCCTGAAGGAGAGGGGGACTGCATGTGGCAGGAGAGAGATTGGACCTGGAAAAGAAGTGCTTTTGGGCAGTGCACTGGATGCTTGGTGATCTGCATCAGACAAAGGAACATCCAAACTGAGAGAAGTGGTCTACAGTACAGTGCCTACACTGACAGTGTGAAGTGCTCATCGTGAGGTGACCAGAGGAACCTGTCATTTTCAGGACGATCGTTTGGGCCTTTGTCACAGGATCTGGTGAGAGGGATTTCTCCCACTGTCAGATGACAGGAACATTGCACACATACAGAGACATCATACCTTGCTCATATTCACCAGGCACTGGGTTGTGTAGATGGCCCTGCTGAACAGACACCGTGTTCACTTTACTATACAAATACTGCCACAGGATTACAATTACAGTTTAAGTGTTTAAGGAGTTTAAGTGCACCAACGAAAGTGGCTAGCTGAAGATCCCAACATTCATCCAGTTACAAAGAGACTAAAGTTACTGGTGCCATACGGGCACGCGCATGCGTAGTCAGGCCTCTATATTGCATGGTGTGTGAGGGATTAGCTTTACCTTGGAAAGTAGCTATTAAGCATCATTTGGGTACAGTGTTTTCCTATTGGGATCATGGTGTCGGGGGTTAGAAGGGAGAAGTCTGACACAACAGAGAGTCATTCTTCTGCTCTCCTTCTGCTTGGACATCATGGGGCCCATTTTATGAAGAGGAGTTAAATCCACTTTGAGGGCGCCATGTAAGTGTTTCCTCTGCTCTTGGGGTTATTCATGGTTGGAATCCCCTGAAAGCAGCCTGAGTGTAAAAGTGAGTTATATTGCTTTCCGTCACAGTATTTGCTGTTCTCTTGATTCTCCTAACATATACCTGTTGTTAATGTTTATTACTTCCCATAGAGGTCTTACAGTAAAGCTGATCTCTGTGTTTTATTACAAAGTGTGTGCTTTTCATTGGTCCTTGCACTTACACTATTGCCAGGTGTGCCATTGTGGGCTGAGACAGTTCTTGGGGTTGAGAGGCAGAGTGGCGGAGTGAACAAACTTAAGCAGCCCCTTCGGGGGTATCGCTACATGTGGGGGCTCGTCCGGGATAATTTCCAATACTCTGCAATCAACTCTTAAAGATAGCGCCATGCTGGACCCAGAAGTCAGCACCTCAAAGCCAGTGACATCTTCAGAAGAATCCCTTTCTCTGCTAGTGGCTGAGTTTGGCAAACTAGTTACAGGGCTTCTTGAGAACTCAGTAGGGTCCATCAATTACAGGTATCGCAAACTACAGTTCTTCTCGGGGAAAGTTCCCACACCTTCAGGAGAAGATGACTTTGATACTTGGATGGATCAAGCCATCCAAGCTGTGGAAGAGTGGGATGTGATTGACACGGTAAAGAGACAGAGGGTGGTAGAGAGCCTGCGGGCACCAGCTTCTGATGTAGTTCGAAACCTGAAATGGGATAAACCCACCTGCTCAGTTTCTGAGTGTCTAGAAGCACTCTGTGAAGTTTATGGGAGAGTTGAAGATTGCACAGAATTAATCTATCTCTTTCATCACACTTATCAAATGGAGGGTGAGAAGTTAATAAACTATGTCACACGGCTGGATAAAACCCTTCAACAAGTTTTAATGAAAGGTGGGATGAAAGCTGAAGAGGCCAATAAAGCCTTAATGCTACAGGTGCAAAGGGGAGCCCAGCCACTGGATCCCATTGTGCTACAACTTCGATCCAGGAGTCCAACTGACCTCCTCACTTACTCCAAATTCATAAAGGCTATTAGAGAGGAAGAAGCTCTCATTGCAGCCAAGGCACAGATACCTGAGTCTGCCAAGGGTCTTAAACATGGCGCTACAGCTTACATCATACAGTCTGGGTCTGCATCGGAGACCAGCTCAGATGGAGGGCCCGTCAGCTCTATTGACACTTTGACACAAGCTATAGTTCAGTTGGCACAGGCGCAAACTACTCTACAGCAAACATTCTGTGGAATTCAGAAAACAGTAGGACAAGTGATGGAAGCCCATGCCGATATGCAACAATCACTTGAGGAAGTGAAGCAGACGGTGTCCACTCTGATCAAGGGAGGAAGGGGTGTTGTCTCCTCTAATGATAAGAAGAGTTATCGCTGTGGAGAGGTAGGCCATTTAATCGCTAATTGCTCAAATGAAGAGAACCTGACAGACCTTACAGCAGAGTTGGTGAGAGCATTAAAGAAGCTGTCTCTTGGAAAGTCGCAGAAAAACCTTCAGAAGGCCCCGGAGAAGGAGCAAACTGGGTGCCCATCTGAAGTAGTGAACTTCATAAAAAAAGACAAGAGGAGACAGCAGCGGAAGTCCAACCCTTTGCAGAAGGCTCCTGTTGTTGTCTCTGAGCGACCCAGTGCCCCATTTACTTTGGCAGATACGGCCCAGCAGCGGAAAATCAATGCACACCAGATGTCCAGCACTCAAAGGAGACTCAAACCAGATCAGAATTTTCACAAGAAAGTAGTGCGGATTCAGGCCACCAAACAGACTCAGATCCCCACCACCCCCAAGCTTCCAGACAGGCTAGTGGGACCTGCTCCTGTTGTTTCCATCCAAGTAGAGGGAATCTACACTAAGGCCCTTTTGGATACTGGAGCACAAGTGACCCTTCTCTACCGAGACTTCTATGACAAGCACCTCAAGCACCTGCCCTTGCAGAAGTTGGAAGAGCTAGAGATATGGGGCATTGGCACTCAAAACTTCCCCTATGACGGTTATTTACCAGTCAGGCTGACTTTTGATCCCTCGGTGGCTGGGAAAACGGAGACTTTTGACACGTTAGCAGTGGTCTGTCCTCGCCCAGTAGGGGTCAGTAAGGGTTCCCTCATCATAGGAACCAATACTGATCTGGTCAGAAGACTGTTGACGCCTGTTGTTCTGGAGTCAGACACTTCAACTACAAGTGTGCACCCCATGTTGAGACAGGCCTATCAGCGCCTGGTGCAAGAACAGAAGGCTCCAGCTGAAGGAGTGGGGAAGATCTGGCGTTTGGACCGAAGGGAGAAGGTGTTACAGCCTGGTGAAGTGGCTTGTTTACAAGCATCCGTCAAGTTGAACTGGAAGCAACCAGGCCCTTTCATTGTCGTCGAGGCAGATGGCCAGAGGAAAGGTTCGGGAGTAGAGATAATTCCTGAAGTTGTTTCAACTAAAGCGTTACAAAGAAGTCATGGAAAAATCTCAGTTAGTGTCTGCAACATAACGGCCTTACCTGTGAAGATGCCAGCACGGATGTTGTTGGGACAAGTTAACCCAGCCACCCCAGTCTCACTATCTGATTTGGTGGGGGAAGAGAAAGATGGGATCCCTGCCAAGGAATTTTATCTGGAAAATTCTCCCCTTCCACCTGAATGGAAGGAAAGGGCCAAGGCTCAGCTTCAGGGATGGAAGGTTGCATTCTCCAAGAGTGAATTCGATGTGGGATGTGCAAAAAGTGCCAAACACCGAATACGTCTTAAAGAGGATAAGCCATTCAGGGAGAGAGTTCGACGGATTCCTTTAGGGGACTTGGAAGACCTGCGTGAGCAACTGGCAGAGTTGAAAGGGGCAGGTATAATCCGAGAGTCCCGGAGTCCATATGCTTCTCCAATAGTGGTGGTACGGAAGAAGAATGGTGCATTGAGGCTGTGTATTGATTATCGGACGCTGAACAGGAGGACCATTCCTGACCAATACACCACCCCAAGAATAGAAGACGCTTTGCAGAGTCTATCAGGGGCCAAGTGGTTTAGCGTGTTGGATTTGAAGAGCGGATACTATCAAATTCCCATGCACCCTGAAGACCGAGAGAAGACCGCTTTTATTACCCCGGTGGGGTTCTTTGAATTCGACCGCATGCCACAAGGCCTGTCCGGTGCCCCAGCCACTTTCCAGAGGTTAATGGAGAAGACGGTTGGAGACATGAACCTGATAGAGGTATTGGTGTACCTAGATGATATCATTGTCTTTGGCAAGACTCTGGAGGAGCACGAAGAGCGTCTAGAGAAGGTACTGAAGAGACTCCATGATGAGGGGTTGAAGTTATCCCTGGAGAAGTGCCAGTTCTATCAACCCTCAGTTAACTACCTTGGCCATATTGTGTCTGCTGATGGAGTGGCCACCGACCCCCAGAAGCTAGAGGCCGTCACTTCCTGGCCAAGGCCTACTAATGTGACCGAACTTAGGTCATTTCTAGGATTCTGTTCCTACTACAGAAGATTTGTTGAGGGATTCGCTAAAACAGCTCGCCCACTCAACGAACTACTGAAGAGTGGAGAGGAAGACGATGACCCTGATCTGCCAAAACCTGTTCGATCAGCTGGAGGTCCTAGGAAACCCAGAGAGTCCATTCAAGAACAGTGGACTGCTCAGTGTGAAGAGGCTTTCAGACAGCTGAAGTGGAATCTAACCACTGCTCCAGTTCTAGCCTATGCAGACCCAACCAAGCCATACGAGCTGCATGTTGATGCTAGCAGAGATGGGTTGGGCGGGGTGCTGTATCAAGAGCATGACGGGCACCTTCGGCCTGTTGCCTATGTGAGTCGGAGCTTGGCACCCACTGAAAAGAACTATCCCACACACAAGCTCGAATTTCTGGCTCTAAAGTGGGCAGTAGTGGATAAGTTGAGAGATTACTTGTACGGTGCTGAATTTGTGATCAAGACCGACAATAACCCTCTCACCTATATCCTCACTACGGCGCAGTTAGATGCCACAGGTCACAGATGGCTGGCTGCCTTATCTGAATTCACTTTCAGTCTGAAATATCGACCAGGAGTTGGAAACAAAGATGCGGATGCATTGTCAAGAAGGCCTCATTGTTCCAGGGACTATACTGAAGAATGGACTCAGCTGACTCCCGAAGGGGTACAAGCCTTATGTCAAGGAGCAGAACACCAAGCTGGAGGAGGATCCAGGGCCAAAGACCTTGGAGTGTCAGCCGCTGGTGTTCCCAGATGTTACTGCAACGTCACCCAAGTCGGGGATGAAGGCCTGCCAAAACTCTCCAAGAAAGACTTGCGAAGGGATCAGTTGGAAGACCCTCTCTGTAGCTTGGCATTGAAAGCCTTGGAGAGCCAATGCCCTGACTTGCTCCTCACTGACTCCCTTAAGGAAGCCCGTCTACTACACCGAGAGTGGGATCGGTTGCAGTTGCACCAAGGGGTGGTCTACCGAAGGGGCCCCTCTGGAGATCCTGGAGAAAGATGGCAGTTGTTCCTGCCAGAAAAACACAGAGAGACAGTATTAACTGCTTTGCACGATAGTCATGGTCACTTAGGACCCAACAGGACCTTCCACCTGGTGAGGGACAGATTCTACTGGCCCTGCATGCGAGCTGAAGTTGAGGGTTACTGTCACTCCTGCATTAGGTGCATCCAAAGGAAGACTTTGCCTCACCGAGCTGCCCCAATGGGCCACCTTCAGAGTCAGGGACCCATGGAGCTGGTATGCATTGATTTTCTAAGCTTGGAGCCTGATTTGAGTGGACAGGGAAATATCCTAGTAGTAACTGATCACTTCACTAGGTATGCCCAGGCTTTTCCCACGAGAGACCAACAAGCACCCACGGTGGCCAAGATCTTGGTGGAAAAATTCTTTGTGCACTATGGTCTACCTCAACGCATCCATTCTGATCAAGGGCGAGACTTTGAAAGCAGTCTCATCAAGAAACTGTTAGATCTTTTGGGCATCAGGAAGTCTAGAACCACCCCATACCATCCTCAGGGAGATCCCCAACCAGAGAGATTCAACAGAACCCTCTTGGATATGCTTGGGACTCTGACTTCTGAGAAAAAGCAGCACTGGAGCAAGCACATAGCAGCTATCGTGCATGCTTATAATAGCACCACAAATGATGCCACAGGATACTCTCCCTATCGTCTGATGTTCGGGCGCGAGGCCCGGCTGCCAGTAGATTTGGCTTTTGGCACGTCCATAGACCGTACCTCTGCAACCTCACACAGAGGATATGTGGACCGCCTGCGGAAAAGTCTGAAGGCTGCCTATGACAAGGCCCAAGCTGCCTCAGATGCCCGAGGACAGAGAAATAAAAGAAACTTTGACCTCCGGGTGCGAGTGCAGGACTTACAGCCGGGTGACAAGGTGCTGCTGAGAAACCTGGGTGTTCCTGGAAGACACAAATTGGCTGACCGGTGGAAATCGCAGCCCTATGTCATCTGCAAACAGCTGCCAGGACTCCCAGTGTACCAGATCCGGCCAGAGGGAAGCACAGGCCCGCTGAAAACTTGGCATCGTAATCATTTGTTGCCTCTATCTGAAGCAGTTCGTGTTCCACTACAGCCAGATCCACAGTCATCATCCAGGGCCCCCCAGAGATCTCGGCCAGTGACTCGGTTTCAGTCTTTGCTTCAGCCTGCAGAAGATGGAGACAGCGAAGATGAAGAGATGGGAATGGATTGGCTGTGGTTGTCTCAGATGCCTGAATCTGCTATCCCTCCTTCTCCTTCCACAGTGATTGACACCGGGATACTCAGGCCCGATGCTCCTGTGTTTGTGCCTCGGAGTCCACTAATTGAAGAGCTGACAGACTCTCAATCCTCTTTGATGACAGCAGAACCTGCAGACTTTCCATCCTTTATTGAAGAGGAAGTTAGAGATGAAGCTAAAATGCAGGAAGAGGAGAAGGTTGATGATGAAGAAGAGACCCGTGTGCTTGCAACCCCAGAGCCTAAAGAACAGCGAGAGCGTAGGGTTATTCACCCACCAAAGAGACTAACATATGATACTTTGGGTGAGAGCTCTGAAGAGGTCATTCTCACTGCAAAAAGGACTCTTGAAGCACCTGATCCTTCCACCGCAGATTTGGTGGTTGACAATACTGACTCACCCCCTGACACATCTGGCTGGGCCATTCCAATTAAGGTGGCTTGTAGGCGGGACAACCTTCCATCCTATGTTAACTGGTGGGAGGTTCCTCTGCCAAGATTTTATGAGAATGTAAATTGTTTGATTTCCTGTGTGTACTAATTTGTTTTCTCTGCGTGTATATATCAAGCATGTACCAGGTCAAGGATTGTTACTGCCTTTGGAGGACCAAAGGTTCTTTGGTGGGGGGAGTGTGTAGCAGGAGATATTAATCCTATCTCATGGCTGTGATCTGCTGACTGGCCTCTCCTGTGTAACCTGACACTTGCCCTGACACAGACAAAGCAGTGAGGGATTTCAGCCCCCCCTTTCTCCTCTCAGACTGTAAGAGAGAGAGAGCCAATTATAAGAGCCATTAAAGGAGCCAATGACAAGGACTCTTTCAAGCAGGAAGTGCAGCTGCAAAGCATTGTGGACGATGGAGTTTTGAACAGAAACGGCCTTATAGGCTGATATGGATATAGAATAAAAATAAAGAACTACGAAAGCCATCATGCTTAGGGAGAGGAGAATGAGGGGGGCCATCTGGGGTTTCTCCTGAAGGAGAGGGGGACTGCATGTGGCAGGAGAGAGATTGGACCTGGAAAAGAAGTGCTTTTGGGCAGTGCACTGGATGCTTGGTGATCTGCATCAGACAAAGGAACATCCAAACTGAGAGAAGTGGTCTACAGTACAGTGCCTACACTGACAGTGTGAAGTGCTCATCGTGAGGTGACCAGAGGAACCTGTCATTTTCAGGACGATCGTTTGGGCCTTTGTCACAGGATCTGGTGAGAGGGATTTCTCCCACTGTCAGATGACAGGAACATTGCACACATACAGAGACATCATACCTTGCTCATATTCACCAGGCACTGGGTTGTGTAGATGGCCCTGCTGAACAGACACCGTGTTCACTTTACTATACAAATACTGCCACAGGATTACAATTACAGTTTAAGTGTTTAAGGAGTTTAAGTGCACCAACGAAAGTGGCTAGCTGAAGATCCCAACATTCATCCAGTTACAAAGAGACTAAAGTTACTGGTGCCATACGGGCACGCGCATGCGTAGTCAGGCCTCTATATTGCATGGTGTGTGAGGGATTAGCTTTACCTTGGAAAGTAGCTATTAAGCATCATTTGGGTACAGTGTTTTCCTATTGGGATCATGGTGTCGGGGGTTAGAAGGGAGAAGTCTGACACAACAGAGAGTCATTCTTCTGCTCTCCTTCTGCTTGGACATCATGGGGCCCATTTTATGAAGAGGAGTTAAATCCACTTTGAGGGCGCCATGTAAGTGTTTCCTCTGCTCTTGGGGTTATTCATGGTTGGAATCCCCTGAAAGCAGCCTGAGTGTAAAAGTGAGTTATATTGCTTTCCGTCACAGTATTTGTTGTTCTCTTGATTCTCCTAACATATACCTGTTGTTAATGTTTATTACTTCCCATAGAGGTCTTACAGTAAAGCTGATCTCTGTGTTTTATTACAAAGTGTGTGCTTTTCATTGGTCCTTGCACTTACACTATTGCCAGGTGTGCCAGTGTGGGCTGAGACAGTTCTTGGGGTTGAGAGGCAGAGTGGCGGAGTGAACAAACTTAAGCAGCCCCTTCGGGGGTATCGCTACACACACAACAGTTTTGCCACCTTCATTGGCTTGAATAGCACAATCTAGGGGTATCTTTTGATACTTTATTGGAAACTTGAACTTGGATGGGGTGAAGGGAGCATGGGATATTTCAAACTGAAGAATGAAACACTTTGTGGACTCTTCTCTCTCTAAGCTGCACAAAAGGTCCTACACGACCCTCTGCTGTTACCAGGTGACTATGTCTACTTTCCAGAAACTAACAGATAGTCACTAAGGCCCCACACTCAGGTCCTTTACTCATGATGCCACAGGATCATCGGTTGCCTCCGTTCACTTTCCTCCAGGCACTCTTCAGCGAAGGGGACACAGACTCACACCACCACAACACAGTTGGATATTTTTTCCCTGCAACTCCCTGTTTGGTCCTCTCCAGTGAGCTTCTTCAGACCCAAACTGACTGCAGGTACAGGCTTAGCAAATAGTCCCTGTGACAGACTGCCTGACACCCCGATTGGGTGATTCCATCAAAGAACTGCTTCCTCGCACAGGACCAAGATATTATAGCTGGACATCGCACCCAAGACTAGGCAACACTATCTTAGGTGTAAAACTGGAATTCTTTATTGAACAGAAATATAGATTTTTATACACTTCAGAAATAGGGGCAGGTCCCACATAAACAATAAAAACAAATATTACACATTGGGAGAAACATCCCACGCTGGTTAGATAAGGAGAGCAAGTTAATACAAGCCTAATCCCATCATGTAGGAACCTTCAGGAGGACGAGCCACGAGACAGAGAAAATAGGTGACTCAATTAACTCAATAAACAATGGGACAAATACTCAATAGTAAACACATCACACCTTAATAAACAGATTGCAGCAAGAGACCTCAGCATCAGGTTGTTTTGAGCTGATTATATTAACATCTGCTTAGAGTCTAGGTGGGGTACTTGAAGCAGTCAATGCTGGTTTGGGAGAGACCCCAAATCTGTATCCTGCTCCTCCATTTCTCAGAGTCTGTGTGTTTTGGGGAGACATGGACTTCAGTCCAAAGTAAAACTACTCTGAGAGGTCCCCCAGGCACACGTCTCCCATAGAATAGACCCCCCTCATATGCCAAGGTCCATGGTCAGTAGGCAAGAGGCTAGCCTGCAGTCCCCTCCAAAAGTCCTGGTTGGGTCTATCACAGGTGCTCCAGCTTAAGATCTGGAGGAAAAGAAATGTAATCTCCAAACACGGAAAGGTTTCTTCACAGTGAGAGCTGTGAAAGTGTGGAATAGACTCCCTGAAGAGTTGGTTCTGGCCAGCTCAGTGGATTGCTTTAAAAGAGACCTGGATTCTTTCTTAGACACAGAGAATATAACTGGATACTAAGATTAATAGGTAAAGTTGATCTAGGGAATATCTGATTGCCTCTCGGGGGATCGGGAAGGAATTTTTTTCCTCTGCAGGAGCAAATTGGATCATGCTTTGCTGGGTTTTTTTTGCCTTCCTCTGAATCAACTGTGGGTATAGGATTATAACTTTTATTTTTTTTTTAATGATTGAACTGGATGGACATTTCAGCCAGACTAACTATGAAACTATGTAAAAGGGACCTTGATGTGCTCTGAACGGCACCTTCAGCAACTCTGCCCCTGCACAGGGGTCTCCTCCTGCAGGATTGGACCCAGGAAGTCCTCACCCTTGCCTCAGACCTCAAACTATTTATGGGCTCTCCAACTACATACTAGGCACACCTCCCCAGGGATTGGCTGGACCCTCCATAAACATATACATAAACAATAAAAACAAATATTACACATTGGGAGAAACATCCCACGCTGATTAGATAAGGAGGGCAAGTTAATACAAGCCTAATACCATCGTGTAGGAACCTTCAGGAGGACGAGCCACGAGACAGAGAAAATAGGTGACTCAATTAACTCAATAAACAATGGGACAAATACTCAATAGTAAACACATCACACCTTAATAAACAGATTGCAGCAAGAGACCTCAGCATCAGGTTGTTTTGAGCTGATTATGTTAACATCTGCTTAGAGTCTAGGTGGGGTACTTGAAGCAGTCAATGCTGGTTTGGGCACAGAGACCCCAAATCTGTATCCTGGTCCTCCATTTCTCAGAATCTGTGTGTTTTGGGGAGACATGGACTTTAATCCAAAGTAAAACTACTCCAAAAGATCCCCCAGACACACATCTCCCATAGAATAGACCCCCCCCCCATATGCCAAGGCCCATGGTCAGTAGGCAAGAGGCTAGCCTTCAGTCCCCTCCAAAAGATCCGGTTGGGTCTATCACAGGCCCCCCAGCTTAAAATCCACCTGTTGCATCTACAGAACATAAAAAATTGAGAGCCTGCTTTAGATATCCCAGTTGGATGGACGGACTGTTTTCAAAATCCGGCCAACAGTATGAATAGCGATTATTAATCAAATGTTTTTAGTTTTGCTGCAACCTCTGCTTCCTACTCATCCATACAGAAATAATATTCTCCGGCATACATAATTTATTAATCTGTTTGAGGACCGGCCAGCACAGCGGAGAGCCAGATAATCAGTTGAACGCAAGCGCATGGCAAAGGCGATGTGTTTAATAAGGTCATTTTCATTCCTGTCAAGGTACCTGTCAATCTTTTTAATAAAAACTAATAAGAGAAAATGTTAAGGGCTTAGTATAATAAGGACTGAATACAACTTCAGTTTTTCAAAGTATTTCAGAGATATCAAATGAAAAGAAGAATATACAATAACAAGGGAAGGAATCTTGTGATCCGGCAACATTTGTAATCAAAGTTCGGTTTAGATAGAAGGAGTATGAGATAGACACTAACTAGCAAAAGTGTGCTAGGGACTTGAATGGGTGGAATTGCAAAAAAAAAAACAAAAACGTAGTAGAAATAACTATTTTTTTTAATTTGATCTATTTTTCTATAACGAAGAATTCTAGGTATGGTTATATTTACTTACATAGGTCCTGCTGAAATCAATGTAACTATGCAAATGCTATACCTGTGGGATTCCTCTGGAACAGCCGCTCTCAATCTTTGTACCCCAGAGGAACCCCTAAAAATTATTTTCAGGTCTCAGGGATCCCCTGGTAAGATTAGTTCATTTAGGGTCATTGAGAGAATGCCCCTTACATTGGTGGTGGTAAGTGGAAAGAATATCCCCATTACAGGGGTGGCCAGAAGGGCACCCTTGCAGTCATGCCACTGGCTCTGCCAACTGGCATTGGACTTAGAACTATGCAGGTACCATAAAATGGTAGGTTCATTAGCCACAGCTCAAAGAACCCCTAGCCACCTCTGGAGGAACTCCAGGGGAGGAATGTCCTACTTACAAGGGGGGCCAGATTAATGACACCCTTCTAGTCATGCCACCATCTCTGCCAAGTGGCATTGGACCAAGAACTATGCAGGTACCATCGGATGGAAGGTCAGTTAGCCATAGCTCAAGGAACCTTTAGACACCCCTGTAGAAACCCAAGGGAAAATGTCCGCATTACAGGGTTTGCCAGAATGACACCTTTGCAGTCATGCCACTGGCTCTGCCAAGTGGTGCTGGCCCTAGAACTATGTTGGCACCATCAGATGGAAGGTCAGTTATCCACAGTTCAAGAAACCTCTAGCCACCCCTGTAGAAACCCCAGGGGAAAAATGTCCGCATTACAGGGTTGGCCAGAATGACACCTTTGCAGTCATGCCACTGGCTCTGCCAAGTGGTGCTGGCCCTAGAACTATGTTGGCACCATCAGATGGAAGGTCAGTTATCCACAGTTCAAGAAACCTCTAGCCACCCCTGTAGAAACCCCAGGGGAAAAATGTCCCCATTACAGGGTTGGCCAGAATGACACCATTGCAGTCATGCCAGTGGCTCTGCCATGTGATGTTGGCCCTAGAACTATGTAGGCACCGATGGGAGGTCAGTTATCCACAGCTCAAGGAACCCCTAGCCACCCCTGGAGAAACCCCAGGGGAAGAATGTCCCCATTAAAGAGTTGACCCAAATGACACCCTTGCAGTCATGTCACTGGCTCTGCTAAGTGGTGTAGGACCTAGAACTATGCATGTACCATTAGATGGGAGGCCAGTTAGTCACAGCTCAACTAATTCCTAGCTACCCCTGGAGAAACCCCAGGGGAAAAATGTCCCCATTAAAGGGTTGACCCAAATGACACCCTTGCAGTCATGTCACTGGCTCTGCTAAGTGGCGTTGGACCTAGAACTATGCAGGTACCATTAGATGGGAGGTCAGTTAGTCACAGCTCAACTAATTCCTAGCTACCCCTGGAGAAACCCCAGGGGAAGAATGTCCCCATTAAAGGGTTGACCCAAATGACACCCTTGCAGTCATGTCACTGGCTCTGCCAAGTGGCATTGGACCTAGAACTATGCAGGTACCATCAGATGGGAGGTTAGTTATCCACAGCTCAAATACCCCCAGCCACTCCTGGAAGAGCCCCAGGGGGAGAATTTGTCCATAACAGAGGTGGCCAGAATGACACCATTGCAGTCATGCCACTGGCTCTGCCATGTGATTTTGGCCCTAGAACTATGTAGGCACCATCAGATGGGAGGTCAGTTATCCACAGCTCAAGGAACTCCAAGCCAACCCAGGAGGAACCCCAGTGAAAAAATGTCCCCATAACAGGTGTGACCAGAATGACACCCTTCCAGTCATGCCATGGGCTCAACCAAGTGGTGTTGGCCCTAGAACTATGCAGGTACCATCAGATGGCAGGTTCGTTAGCCACATCTCAAGGAACCACTAACCAACCCAGGAGGAACCCCAGGATTCCGCAAATCCCGTTTAGAAAGGCTGCTATAAAAACTGGAAATCACTAAAGTAGACACAGCTACTACAGTGATCTCCTCTAGCTTTATCAAGAACCTGTCACTGGCCCAAAGTAATCACATAGGGGGGCTTATTACCCTCCCCCCATGTGTGAACAATAACGTTACATTTAAAAAAAGTAAAAAAAATAACTAAAATTATATCTAAATTTAATATATATAATATATAAATGAAACTCCAGTTGCTAAAACTTTACTGAATTCCCCCATCTGTGTTTTAGTTAGGAAAACCTAAACCAAGTGCTTTGTACATTACGAGAGAGGTTGCACTGGTGTCTGATGGACTATGCCGGAACAGACAAGGTGTATGGGACATCTTCTCTGTAAATCAAAGACGAAGCTCTTACCTTTCCTAGAACCCAATTCTGTATTTATCTGTCTCCGAATAAATAGGGATAGAGGGATAAAAATGACACTCAAAATTATTCCACGGCAGCTTTTTGTTTATTAATGCCAAGAGATCGCACCTTACAACCCAATAAATATTCTGTCCTCACCGAAGCTATAAAATACAGCCTCCTAAACAACCATCCTCTGTTTGAATCCACCTATTAATTATTCACCTGACATGAGCGATTTCACGAACTTGCTTTGCATTCATTTCTTTATTATTTACAATAGCGCAGGTTCCCAGTGATAGACGGAGCTGGCTGGTGGAACCGAGCTTTGCTGGAACATTAAACTGGATCTGGTATGAAAATGCAAGGTCCGCTTATCAGCTAGCCCAGAGGTTTCCGGACTGCGGCCCGGGGGGCTGGATGCAACAATTTGCTTGCCTTTATTTGGCTCTTGGGGCACTATTCCATCCACTGACACCAACAATGGGGCATAATTCCTGTCCTTGACACTAGAAATGGAGCACTATTCCTGCCACTAACACCATCAAAAGAACAATCATCCCACTAACACCATCAAAAGAACACCAATCCTCCCACTGACATCATCAAAAGAGCACAATTCCTTCAATTGACACCAAGGATGGGCAAAATTCCTTCCATTGACACCAACAATAGGGCATAATTAATTCGATTGATATCAATGATGGGCCACCATCCCTCCCTCTGACACCAACAATGGGGCCCTTTTCTTCCTAATGACACCAACCAAAAGGCACTATTGCTCCCACTGGTACCAACAATGGGGCATAATTCCTGTCAATGACACCAACAATGGAGCAGTATTCCTCCCACTGACACCATCAAAGGGCACAATTAATGGGGCACAATGGGGCACAACTACTTCCATTGACACCAACAGTGGGGCACTATTCCTCCTGCTGACACAATCAAAAGGGCACAATTCCTTCCATTGACACCATTAATGGGGCACAACTACTTCCATTGACACCATCAATGGGGCATAATTCCTTCCGTTGATATCAACAATGGGCTACTGTTCTTCCCACTGACATCAACAATGGGGCACTATTCCATGCAATGATATCAATGAAAGGGTACAATTCCTTCCATTGACACCAACAGTGGGACACTATTCCTCCCGCTGACACAATCAAAAGGGCACAATTCCTTCCATTGACACCAATAATGGGGCACAACTACTTCCATTGACACCAACAGTGGGGCACTATTCCTCCCGCTGACACAATCAAAAGGGCACAATTCCTTCCACTGACACCAATAATGGGGCACAACTACTTCCATTGACACCTACGATGGGGCATAATTCCTTCCATTGATATCAACAATGGGCTACTGTTCTTCCCACTGACATCAACAATGGGGCACTATTCCATCCACTGATATCAATGAAAGGGTACAATTACTTCTACTGACACCAATGATGGGGAAGAATTACTTCCATTTTCACCAACGATGGGGCACTATTCCTCCAACTGACAACAACAATGGGTCACTATTCCTTCCACTGACACCAACGATGGGGCACTAGTCCTCTCACTGACACCAAAGATAGGGCCTTGTTTACTTCCAGGACATTTACGACTTCCACTGGCCCTAGTCTAGCCATCCCAAAGTCCGAAGGACAGTAAACTGGCCCTTTGTTTAGAAAGTTTGGAGACCCCTGAGATAGCCCAGGGCCGCAGATAGGTGGGTAGGAGGTAGAGCCAAACCTCCTATAATTGACCAGGGCCCCCTATTGAACAGATGGGTATAGGAGGTCCAGCTCTACTTCCCACCAGCAACCAAGAGGGGAAGGGCTAGCTAATAAGGGAACCTTGGGTTTTCATACAAGATCCACTTGATTTTGTTATTATCTAACCCTTTAGCCCAGGGTATACCAATAGGATGGGGGAGGTAGAGCTGGCCCTCCTGTAACAAAAATGGGCCCCCTACTGAACTGATGAGGCCTGTGTCCTGTACACGAGGTCCAGTTCTACTTCCCCCTCCTATCTGCAACCCTGGGGTAAAGAACTAACTAATAAGGGAACCTTGGATTTTCATACAAGAAGCACATGATTTTTTCATTAGCTAGTCCTTTACCCCCCCCCCCCCCTTGATAGGAGGAGGGAGGTAGAGCTGGCCCACCTGTACCAGGCCTGGGCCCCATCAGTTCAACAGGGGGCCTTCGGGAAGTGAGTTGACTATTTAAATACCTTTGGGCTTATGCACAGTATTCCTACAGGTTGTGGCTCCCATAAATTACATAAATCCCCCCCCCCCCCCAGGACCCTTCAGTTCAGCAACAGGGGCCGAGGACACAGAGGGGACTCTTTAAACACTTTTGGATGCATGAAAATTTAATTCCTTCGACCATGTCGCACTAGGCAAACATGCAAGTGTGCAGAGGAAATACATGCATGTTTTTTGCTTTACCTGCCAAGGGTATAGAATTCCGTTCAGTTGCCGGTGTAATCCATACACCTCCATCTCATTGCACAGCCAAGATTGATTTACTGTTCCCTTGTTCAGATTGCAGCTTCTTGGGTGACCTTCCTGCTCACTGTACTGAGGAGATGATACTGATTCATTGTCCAGGGAGCAGACTGGAGGAGGGGAGGTGACATAGGATCATGCAGAGCGGAGCCAGAAAATGTATCACCTGCCTGACTCTGCAATATACAGCTTGCAGCATCTGAACAGAATTATAAACGCTTCAGCAATTTAGAATAGCTGTTTACAACCTTCCTACCCCAGAGGAACCCTTTAAAAAAGTGTAAGTCTCAGAGAACTTCATTTATTGGTGGTCATTCAGAAAAACGTCCCTTATGTTCGTGATCAGTGAGAAGAATGTCCCTTACATTGGTGATCAGTGGGAAGAATGTCCCTTACATTGGTGATCAGTGAGAAGAATGTTCCTTACATTGGTGATCAGTGGGAAGAATGTCCCTTACATTGGTGATCAGTGAGAAGAATGTCCCTTACATTGGTGATCAGAGGGAAGAATGTCCCTTACATTGGTGGTCAGTGGGAAGAATGCCCCTTACATTGGTGGTCAGTAGGAAGAATGTCCCTTACATTGGTGATCAGTGGGAAGAATGTCCCTTACATTGGTGACCAGTGGGAAGAATGTCCCTTACATTGGTGATCAGTGGGAAGAATGTCCCTTACATTGGTGATCAGTGGGAAGAATGCTCCTTACATTGGTGATCAGTGAGAAGAATGTCCCTTACATTGGTGGTCAGTGGGAAGAATGTCCCTTACATTGGGGGTCAGTGGGAAGAATGTCCCTTACATTGGTGATCAGTGGGAAGAATGTCCCTTACATTGGTGATCAGTGGGAAGAATATCCCTTACATTGGTGGTCAGTGGGAAGAATGTCCCTTACATTGGTGGTCAGTGGGAAGAATGTCCCTTACATTTGGTGGTCAGTGGGAAGAATGTCCCTTACATTTGGTGGTCAGTGGGAAGAATGTCTCTTACATTAGTGATCAGGTGGAAGAATGTCCCTTACGTTGTTGATCATTGGGAAGAATGTCCCTTACATTGGTGATCAGTGGGAAGAATGTCCCTTACATTGGTGGTCAGTGGGAAGAATGTCCCTTACATTGGTGGTCAGTGGGAAGAATGTCCCTTGCATTGGTGGTAAGTGGGAAGAATGCTCCTTACATTGGTGGTCAGTGAGAAGAATACTCCTTACATTGATGGTCAGTGGAAAGAATGCCCCCTTACAGACAGCTCAAAAGGTCATTGGTATGATGCAGCTGGCTCTGCCAAGGGGCCTTGGACCCAGAACTATGCAGGCATCACCAGAAGGGAGGTCAATCAGCCCCAACTCAAGGAACCCTTGGTAACCTCTGGAGGAACCCAAGGGTTTCATGGAATCTTGGTTGAAAATGGTTGGGTTAGACCACAGGTGTCAAACTGGTGGTCCTGCGGCTGTTGCCAAACTACGAGTACCATGAGGCATTGCAAGATTGACAGTTAAAAGCATGACTCCCAAAGGTAGAGGCATGATGGGACTTGTAGTTTTGCAACAGCTGGAGGGCAGCTAGTTTGACACCTGTGGTCTAACCCAACCATTTTCAACCAAGATTCCATGAAACCCTTGGGTTCCTCCAGAGGTTACCAAGAGTTCCTTGAGTTGGGGCTGATTGACCTCCCTTCTGCCTGCATAGTTCTCGGTCCAAGGCCCCTTGGCAGAGCCAGCTGCATCATACCAATGACCTTTTGAGCTGTCTGTACGGTGGCATTTATCCCGCTGACCATCAATGTAAGGAGCATTCTTCCCACTGACCACCAATGTAAGGAGCATTCTTCCCACTGACCACCAACGTAAGGGACATTCTTCCCACTGATCACCAATGTAAGGGACATTCTTCCCACTGATCACCAATGTAAGGGACATTCTTCCCACTGACCACCAATGTAAGGAGCATTCTTCCCACTGACCACCAATGTAAGGGACATTCTTCCCCAATGACCACCAATGTAAGGGGCATTCTTCCCACTGACCACCAATGTAAGGGACATTCTTCCCCAATGACCACCAATGTAAGGGACATTCTTCCCACTGATCACCAATGTAAGGAATAGAGATGAGCGAATCGAAGTATCCGAAGTGGAATTCGAGTCGAATATCGGAAAAATTTCGATTCGTGCCGAATCCGAAAAATAGCCTAATTCGGACGCGCGAATCGAAATTTTTCAGAAAATGGCGGCTGACATGTGCGGCGACGGAGCGGGGATGTCTGGGAAGGCGCGCAGACAAGGCGCGCTGACCCATAATGCATTCCTCAACTACATGTGATCGCATCAGCCTATCAGCAGCCAGCCAGCCAGCACTGTGTAATGGTCGAGCTATAAATAGCGGCCATTTTGGAATTCTTCATTTGCCTGCAGTTATTGAACAGAGGCAGACCGCTCTGTACTAGGGACAGGGACAGAGTTAGGGCCACAGAAACGATAATTGGGGACAGAGAAAAGTTACTTAGGGACAGAGAACCATTACTCAGGGACACAGACTTGTTAATGAGGGCCACAGAATCGTTATTTAGGGACAAAGAAACGCTAGTTAGGGCCACAGAATTCATAATCAGGGACAGACAGAATTGTTACTCAGTGCCAGAGAATTGTTACTTAGGGCCACAGAAACGTTATTAGGGCCACAGAATTGTTACTCAGGGACAGACAGAATTGTTACTGAGTGCCAGAGAATTGTTACTCAGGGACAGACAGAATTGTTACTGAGTGCCAGAGAATTGTTACTTAGGGCCACAGAAACTTTAATTAGGGCCACAGAATTTTTACTCAGGGACAGACAGAATTGTTACTCAGTGCCAGAGAATTGTTACTCAGGGACAGACAGAATTGTTACTGAGTGCCAGAGAATTGTTACTTAGGGCCACAGAAACTTTACTTAGGGCCACAGAATTTTTACTCAGGGACAGACAGAATTGTTACTGAGTGCCAGAGAATTGTTACTCAGGGACAGACAGAATTGTTACTGAGTGCCAGAGAATTGTTACTTAGGGCCACAGAAACTTTACTTAGGGCCACAGAATTGTTACTCGCACAGACACAGAATTGTTACTCGCACAGACACAGAATTGTTACTGAAGGCCACAGAACTGTTACTTAGGGCCACAGAATTGTTACTCGCACAGACACAGAATTGTTACTCGCACAGACACAGAACTGTTACTGAGGGCCACAGAACTGTTACTTAGGGCCACAGAATTGTTACTCGCACAGACACAGAATTGTTACTCAGGGCCACAGAACTGTTACTTAGGGACAAAGAAACGCTAGTTAGGGCCACAGAATTCATACTCAGGGACAGACAGAATTGTTACAGAGTGCCAGAGAATTGTTACTCTGGGCCACAGAAACTTTACTTAGGGCCACAGAATTTTTACTCAGGGACAGACAGAATTGTTACTGAGTGCCAGAGAATTGTTACTCAGGGACAGACAGAATTGTTACGGAGTGCCAGAGAATTGTTACTCAGGGCCACAGAAACTTTACTTAGGGCCACAGAATTTTTACTCAGGGACAGACAGAATTGTTACTGAGTGCCAGGGAATTGTTACTCAGGGACAGACAGAATTGTTACTGAGTGCCAGAGAATTGTTACTTAGGGCCACAGAAACTTTACTTAGGGCCACAGAATTGTTACTCGCACAGACACAGAATTGTTACTCGCACAGACACAGAATTGTTACTGAAGGCCACAGAACTGTTACTTAGGGCCACAGAATTGTTACTCGCACAGACACAGAATTGTTACTCGCACAGACACAGAACTGTTACTGAGGGCCACAGAACTGTTACTTAGGGCCACAGAATTGTTACTCGCACAGACACAGAATTGTTACTCAGGGCCACAGAACTGTTACTTAGGGACAAAGAAACGCTAGTTAGGGCCACAGAATTCATACTCAGGGACAGACAGAATTGTTACGGAGTGCTAGAGAATTGTTACTCTGGGCCACAGAAACTTTACTTAGGGCCACAGAATTTTTACTCAGGGACAGACAGAATTGTTACTGAGTGCCAGAGAATTGTTACTCAGGGACAGACAGAATTGTTACGGAGTGCCAGAGAATTGTTACTCAGGGCCACAGAAACTTTACTTAGGGCCACAGAATTTTTACTCAGGGACAGACAGAATTGTTACTGAGTGCCAGAGAATTGTTACTCAGGGACAGACAGAATTGTTACGGAGTGCCAGAGAATTGTTACTTAGGGCCACAGAAACTTTACTTAGGGCCACAGAATTGTTACTCGCACAGACACAGAATTGTTACTCGCACAGACACAGAACTGTTACTGAGGGCCACAGAAACTTTACTTAGGGACAAAGAAACGCTAGTTAGGGCCACGGAATTCATACTCAGGGACAGACAGAATTGTTACGGAGTGCCAGAGAATTGTTACTCAGGGACAGACAGAATTGTTACGGAGTGCCAGAGAATTGTTACTCAGGGACAGACAGAATTGTTACTGAGTGCCAGAGAATTGTTACTTAGGGCCACAGAAACTTTAATTAGGGCCACAGAATTTTTACTCAGGGACAGACAGAATTGTTACTGAGTGCCAGAGAATTGTTACTCAGGGACAGACAGAATTGTTACGGAGTGCCAGAGAATTGTTACTCAGGGACAGACAGAATTGTTACTGAGTGCCAGAGAATTGTTACTTAGGGCCACAGAAACTTTAATTAGGGCCACAGAATTTTTACTCAGGGACAGACAGAATTGTTACTGAGTGCCAGAGAATTGTTACTCAGGGACAGACAGAATTGTTACGGAGTGCCAGAGAATTGTTACTCAGGGCCACAGAAACTTTACTTAGGGCCACAGAATTTTTACTCAGGGACAGACAGAATTGTTACTGAGTGCCAGAGAATTGTTACTCAGGGACAGACAGAATTGTTACGGAGTGCCAGAGAATTGTTACTCAGGGACAGACAGAATTGTTACTGAGTGCCAGAGAATTGTTACTTAGGGCCACAGAAACTTTAATTAGGGCCACAGAATTTTTACTCAGGGACAGACAGAATTGTTACTGAGTGCCAGAGAATTGTTACTCAGGGACAGACAGAATTGTTACCGAGTGCCAGAGAATTGTTACTCAGGGACAGACAGAATTGTTACTGAGTGCCAGAGAATTGTTACTTAGGGCCACAGAAACTTTAATTAGGGCCACAGAATTTTTACTCAGGGACAGACAGAATTGTTACTGAGTGCCAGAGAATTGTTACTCAGGGACAGACAGAATTGTTACGGAGTGCCAGAGAATTGTTACTCAGGGCCACAGAAACTTTACTTAGGGCCAGAGAATTTTTACTCAGGGACAGACAGAATTGTTACTGAGTGCCAGAGAATTGTTACTCAGGGACAGACAGAATTGTTACTGAGTGCCAGATAATTGTTACTCAGGGCCCCAGAAACTTTACTTAGGGCCAGAGAATTTTTACTCAGGGACAGACAGAATTGTTACTGAGTGCCAGAGAATTGTTACTCAGGGACAGACAGAATTGTTACTGAGTGCCAGATAATTGTTACTCAGGGCCCCAGAAACTTTACTTAGGGCCACAGAATTTTTACTCAGGGACAGACAGAATTGTTACTGAGTGCCAGAGAATTGTTACTCAGGGACAGACAGAATTGTTACTGAGTGCCAGAGAATTGTTACTTAGGGCCACAGAAACTTTACTTAGGGCCACAGAATTGTTACTCGCACAGACACAGAATTGTTACTCGCACAGACACAGAATTGTTACTGAGGGCCACAGAACTGTTACTTGGGGCCACAGAAACGTTAATCAGGGACACAGAATTGTTACTGAGGGCCACAGAACTGTTACTTAGGGCCACAGAATTGTTACTCGCACAGACACAGAATTGTTACTCAGGGACACAGAATTGTTACTCAGGGACACATAATCGTTTAATTAAAGAGTATGTCAGACAACATGCAGAGGAGTGGCAGAGGAGGCAATGTTTTAGGAGCGAGCAGACGTGGCAGCAGAGGAAGGGGTCGAGGCAGCACTATTCGCAGCCAGAGGCCAGTGCTCCCGGTGTCATCCAGCGGTCGTATCTCCACCGACAACCCTGCCGTCATCGATTGGTTGGCTCGGTCGTCTTCCTCTTCCCAGGTCACCTCTGACACCTACAGCCAACGGTCGGTGGGTACGTCAGACACAACCGTTAGTTGGCATGGCCCGGGACCAAGCCCACTGAAATCACGTGTCCTCTACCTGCTCCTGTCCTTTGGTGTTCCCTCACCAAGCGAAGTATCGCATGCTGTGGGCTCAGCCCCACTGTACAGTGAGGAAGAGCTAACAGAGGGCGGTCAGGAACGGGGGGAGACATCCGCCTTTTCAGCAGCCAGGCGAAGAAGTAGTGGCGAGGAGAGTGGCTCGGTAGCCGGTCTAGAGACAGGTCTGTCTCCTGACCCAGACGCAGCCGAGGGGGCTAGTAGTGAGGCGGAGACCCTACTTGATGATGAGGAGGTTGATCGCACTTGGCAGCCTCGTCGTCATCAGGCAATTTCTTCCGCATCATCAGGAGAAGAGGGTGGCAGCTTGGCAGCGAGCAAAACAGTCGGTGGGTTGCCCAGGAGACAGCAGCAGGGTCGCAGCAGTGTCAGTGGAGCCAAACGTCCACGGAGTAGAGCACCAGCTCCACTGCAGCCTACCACCACGGCCAGTAGTGGTGCCGGTGTGCACGGAGGAAGCAGCAGTCAGCCAGTGAGGAGTATCGGGGGCAAAGTTTCCTACTCGGCGGTGTGGCAATTTTTCGTCAAGCCGCCCGAGGAAGTAAACGTAGCCGTATGTCGACTATGTGGCCAGAAAGTCAAGCGTGGCCAGGGGGCCCATGTTGGGACTACAGCGTTGCGGCAGCATATGCAGCGTCGCCATTTGGTGGCCTGGGAAAACCGTGATAAAGATACGGCGGTTCTGCCCGCCCCAGCCCCCGCTCCATCACCCGCTCCGTTACTTGCTCCGTCACCCGACGTCAATCGCCCTCCATCAGCCAGTCAAGGCTCCAACACCTCTGCTGAGGGGAGTTGTCGCTCGTTGGCATCTTCCGCTCGTTCAGATGCTCCTTCTCCTGCTACTCCTCTTCACGGATTCCGTCAGCAGTCTTTCTTGGAATCCGTTTCCAAGAGACAACAGTTTGCGAGCACGCACCCGACGGTGCAAAAGCTGAACGTCCTCCTGTCCAAGTTGCTGGTGCTGCAGTCCCTCCCTTTCCAAGTGGTGGACTCAGCACCTTTCAGAGAAATGATGGCTTGTGCCGCGCCGCGGTGGAGAGTGCCAAGCCGTCATTTCTTCGCCAAAAAGGCAGTGCCAGCCCTGCATTCACATGTAGAAGACATGGTGGGCCAGTCTTTGAGCATGTCGGTCTCTGCCAAAGTGCACGGCAGCGCCGACGTGTGGAGCTGTAACTATGGTCAGGGACAGTACATGTCATTTACGGCCCACTGGGTGAACGTGGTGCCGTCACAGCCGCACCAGCAACTTGGACAGGTCACGTCGCTTTTGCCTCCACGTTTGCACGTCCTTGGTCCGGCAAAGATGTCCGCCTCTACCACCTCTTCTTCCGCCGTGTCCTCAGCCGCCACCCCCGTGCCAAGTCCCATTACCCGACCGGCATATCACATGTGCAGGGCGCAACGGTGTCACGCTGTTCTGCACCTGGTATGCCTTGGCGAACGTAGTCACACAGGGGAGGAACTTCTGAGTGTAATGAACAGAGAAATCGACAGATGGCTGTCTCCGCGCAAACTGAAAATCGGAACCATGTTGACCGACAACGGAAAGAACATGGTGTCTGCTCTGCGTCAAGGAAGGTTGTGCCATGCGCCATGCATGGCTCACGTGTTCAATCTGGTTGTCAAGCGGTTCTTAAAATCCACCATCCCACTGCAAGACATCCTTAAAATGTCACGTAAACTTTGCATGCATTTCAGCCATTCCTACACCGCAAAGCACACCCTCCTTGAGCTGCAGCGGCAGAACGGAATTCCACAGCATCGCCTGATCTGCGACGTTGCAACAAGGTGGAATTCAACCCTACACATGTTAGACCGCCTTTACGAACAGCGAAAGGCCATCACCGATTTCCTGATGTTACAAGCGGATAAAGGTACTCCCCTGTGTAACTTCGATGTCAGCCATTGGCAGCTCATGCGTGACACCTGCCGCTTGCTCAGGCCCTTTGAGGAGGCCACGCTATTCGTGAGTCGGCAGGACTATGGGATGAACGACGTCATTCCTCTGTTGCACGTCCTTGAACAAATGCTGTTAACAATGGCTGGTCAGGGTGCGGTAGACGTGGCGCACAGATCTCAACGCCACATGACCCCTGTGGGGGCAGGACAGGAAGAAGAGGAGGAGGTAGAGGAGGACATTTGTGCTCAGGAATTATTGAGTGAAATGGGTGGTTTTTCCACTCAGCGGACAGGAGTGGAGGAGCAGGAGCATCTGGTAGAGGAGGAGGAGGAGGAGACAGAGGACCCAGACGCACCGTGGCAGTATGCTGTGGAGATGGAGGCAGGGAGTCCCTCGCATTCCTTGGCACAAATGGCCCATAGCATGCTCGGTTGCTTGCGTAGCGACAGCCGAATAATAACCATCAGACAGAGGGATGACTTTTGGCTGTCCACCTTGTTGGACCCTCGCTACCGTTCCAAAATGGTGGCCTTTTTCACACCTGCTGAGAGGGAGGCCAAAATAACGTACTATAAAAACCACCTATGTAGTCAGTTGGTCTCTGCCTTTGTGCGCCAACGTCCATCCTCAGACACTGTGGGCCCTGTGCGCTCGCGTTCCGCTGCCATGGCAGCAGGGGAGGGGTGGGGTGGTAGGAGCAGTGGCAGCTCCACCAGCAGCAGCTGCCTCAGTCTGCAGTCGATGATGAGTAGCTTTCTTCACCAGCGCAGTGAGGAAACTACTAACCAGCCGCAGCAGCAGCAGCAGCATCAGGTGGACCTGGAGCAGGAGCTCAAACAACAGGCTTGGGCCTACTTGGACAGCACCCTGCCAACCGAGGTAGACAATCCCCTTGACTACTGGGCAACGAAACTTGACCTTTGGCCCCAACTAGCTGAATTTGCCCTTGAAAGGCTGTCATGCCCGGCCAGTAGCGTGGCATCGGAGCGCGTGTTTAGTGCGGCAGGAGGTATTGTAACTCCGCGGAGGACACGACTGTCCACCCAAAGTGTGGAGAGACTCACGTTTGTGAAAATGAATCAGGCGTGGATTAGTCTGGATTTCAAACCACCAGTTCCTGACACAACTGACTAAATCCGCCATGAATCATGCCTCAAACATGTGCCACTTTGAGGTCTCCTCACACACTGCTGGTGTGTAGAATTTTTTGACATAGGGTGCTGGCAGATTACGGGCCTCCCATAGCTGCTGCCAGGCCCCTAATCTGCCATAGGCCCCTATATACCGCCTCCTCATGCTGCTGCCAGGTCCAGAGTCTCTCATGGGTCCCTGTACGGCCTCCCATTGCTGCTGTCTCCATCGCCACACTCTGCCATGTGCCACTTTCAGGTCTCCTCACACACTGCTGGTGTGTAGAATTTTTTGACATAGGGTGCTGGCAGATTATGGGCCTCCCATAGCTGCTGCCAGGCCCCTAATCTGCCATAGGCCCCTATATACCGCTTCCTCATGCTGCTGCCAGGTCCAGAGTCTCTCATGGGTCCCTGTACGGCCTCCCATTGCTGCTGTCTCCATCGCCACACTCTGCCATGTGCCACTTTCAGGTCTCCTCACACACTGCTGGTGTGTAGAATTTTTTGACATAGGGTGCTGGCAGATTATGGGCCTCCCATAGCTGCTGCCAGGCCCCTAATCTGCCATAGGCCCCTATATACCGCCTCCTCATGCTGCTGCCAGGTCCAGAGTCTGTCATGGGTCCCTGTACGGCCTCCCATTGCTGCTGTCTCCATCGCCACACTCTGCCATGTGCCACTTTCAGGTCTCCTCACACACTGCTGGTGTGTAGAATTTTTTGACATAGGGTGCTGGCAGATTACGGGCCTCCCATAGCTGCTGCCAGGCCCCTAATCTGCCATAGGCCCCTATATACCGCCTCCTCATGCTGCTGCCAGGTCCAGAGTCTGTCATGGGTCCCTGTACGGCCTCCCATTGCTGCTGTCTCCATCGCCACACTCTGCCATGTGCCACTTTCAGGTCTCCTCACACACTGCTGGTGTGTAGAATTTTTTGACATAGGGTGCTGGCAGATTATGGGCCTCCTATAGCTGCTGCCAGGCCCCTAATCTGCCATAGGCCCCTATATACCGCTTCCTCATGCTGCTGCCAGGTCCAGAGTCTCTCATGGGTCCCTGTACGGCCTCCCATTGCTGCTGTCTCCATCGCCACACTCTGCCATGTGCCACTTTCAGGTCTCCTCACACACTGCTGGTGTGTAGAATTTTTTGACATAGGGTGCTGGCAGATTATGGGCCTCCTATAGCTGCTGCCAGGCCCCTAATCTGCCATAGGCCCCTATATACCGCTTCCTCATGCTGCTGCCAGGTCCAGAGTCTCTCATGCCATGTGCCACTTTCAGGTCTCCTCACACTGCTGGTGTGTTGAATTTTTTGACATAGGGTGCTGGCAGATTATGGGCCTCCCATAGCTGCTGCCAGGCCCCTAATCTGCCATAGGCCCCTATATACCGCCTCCTCATGCTGCTGCCAGGTCCAGAGTCTGTCATGGGTCCCTGTACGGCCTCCCATTGCTGCTGTCTCCATCGCCACACTCTGCCATGTGCCACTTTCAGGTCTCCTCACACTGCTGGTGTGTAGAATTTTTTGACATAGGGTGCTGGCAGATTACGGGCCTCCCATTGCTGCTGCCAGGCCCCTAATCTGCCATGGGCCCCTATATACCGCCTCCTCATGCTGCTGCCAGGTCCAGAGTCTGTCATGGGTCCCTGTACGGCCTCCCATTGCTGCTGTCTCCATTGCCACACTCTGCCATGTGCCACTTTCAGGTCTCCTCACACACTGCTGGTGTGTAGAATTTTTTGACATAGGGTGCTGGCAGATTATGGGCCTCCCATAGCTGCTGCCAGGCCCCTAATCTGCCATAGGCCCCTATATACCGCTTCCTCATGCTGCTGCCAGGTCCAGAGTCTGTCATGGGTCCCTGTACGGCCTCCCATTGCTGCTGTCTCCATCGCCACACTCTGCCATGTGCCACTTTCAGGTCTCCTCACACACTGCTGGTGTGTAGAATTTTTTGACATAGGGTGCTGGCAGATTATGGGCCTCCTATAGCTGCTGCCAGGCCCCTAATCTGCCATAGGCCCCTATATACCGCCTCCTCATGCTGCTGCCAGGTCCAGAGTCTGTCATGGGTCCCTGTACGGCCTCCCATTGCTGCTGTCTCCATCGCCACACTCTGCCATGTGCCACTTTCAGGTCTCCTCACACACTGCTGGTGTGTAGAATTTTTTGACATAGGGTGCTGGCAGATTATGGGCCTCCCATAGCTGCTGCCAGGCCCCTAATCTGCCATAGGCCCCTATATACCGCCTCCTCATGCTGCTGCCAGGTCCAGAGTCTGTCATGGGTCCCTGTACGGCCTCCCATTGCTGCTGTCTCCATCGCCACACTCTGCCATGTGCCACTTTCAGGTCTCCTCACACACTGCTGGTGTGTAGAATTTTTTGACATAGGGTGCTGGCAGATTATGGGCCTCCTATAGCTGCTGCCAGGCCCCTAATCTGCCATAGGCCCCTATATACCGCTTCCTCATGCTGCTGCCAGGTCCAGAGTCTCTCATGGGTCCCTGTACGGCCTCCCATTGCTGCTGTCTCCATCGCCACACTCTGCCATGTGCCACTTTCAGGTCTCCTCACACACTGCTGGTGTGTAGAATTTTTTGACATAGGGTGCTGGCAGATTATGGGCCTCCTATAGCTGCTGCCAGGCCCCTAATCTGCCATAGGCCCCTATATACCGCTTCCTCATGCTGCTGCCAGGTCCAGAGTCTCTCATGCCATGTGCCACTTTCAGGTCTCCTCACACTGCTGGTGTGTTGAATTTTTTGACATAGGGTGCTGGCAGATTATGGGCCTCCCATAGCTGCTGCCAGGCCCCTAATCTGCCATAGGCCCCTATATACCGCCTCCTCATGCTGCTGCCAGGTCCAGAGTCTGTCATGGGTCCCTGTACGGCCTCCCATTGCTGCTGTCTCCATCGCCACACTCTGCCATGTGCCACTTTCAGGTCTCCTCACACTGCTGGTGTGTAGAATTTTTTGACATAGGGTGCTGGCAGATTACGGGCCTCCCATTGCTGCTGCCAGGCCCCTAATCTGCCATGGGCCCCTATATACCGCCTCCTCATGCTGCTGCCAGGTCCAGAGTCTGTCATGGGTCCCTGTACGGCCTCCCATTGCTGCTGTCTCCATCGCCACACTCTGCCATGTGCCACTTTCAGGTCTCCTCACACACTGCTGCTGTGTAGAATTTTTTGACATAGGGTGCTGGCAGATTACGGGCCTCCCATAGCTGCTGCCAGGCCCCTAATCTGCCATAGGCCCCTATATACCGCCTCCTCATGCTGCTGCCAGGTCCAGAGTCTGTCATGGGTCCCTGTACGGCCTCCCATTGCTGCTGTCTCCATCGCCACACTCTGCCATGTGCCACTTTCAGGTCTCCTCACACACTGCTGGTGTGTAGAATTTTTTGACATAGGGTGCTGGCAGATTATGGGCCTCCCATAGCTGCTGCCAGGCCCCTAATCTGCCATAGGCCCCTATATACAGCCTCCTCATGCTGCTGCCAGGTCCAGAGTCTGTCATGGGTCCCTGTACGGCCTCCCATTGCTGCTGTCTCCATCGCCACACTCTGCCATGTGCCACTTTCAGGTCTCCTCACACACTGCTGGTGTGTAGAATTTTTTGACATAGGGTGCTGGCAGATTATGGGCCTCCCATTGCTGCTGCCAGGCCCCTAATCTGCCATAGGCCCCTATATACCGCTTCCTCATGCTGCTGCCAGGTCCAGAGTCTCTCATGGGTCCCTGTACGGCCTCCCATTGCTGCTGTCTCCATCGCCACACTCTGCCATGTGCCACTTTCAGGTCTCCTCACACACTGCTGGTGTGTAGAATTTTTTGACATAGGGTGCTGGCAGATTATGGGCCTCCTATAGCTGCTGCCAGGCCCCTAATCTGCCATAGGCCCCTATATACCGCTTCCTCATGCTGCTGCCAGGTCCAGAGTCTCTCATGGGTCCCTGTACGGCCTCCCATTGCTGCTGTCTCCATCGCCACACTCTGCCATGTGCCACTTTCAGGTCTCCTCACACACTGCTGGTGTGTAGAATTTTTTGACATAGGGTGCTGGCAGATTATGGGCCTCCTATAGCTGCTGCCAGGCCCCTAATCTGCCATAGGCCCCTATATACCGCTTCCTCATGCTGCTGCCAGGTCCAGAGTCTCTCATGCCATGTGCCACTTTCAGGTCTCCTCACACTGCTGGTGTGTTGAATTTTTTGACATAGGGTGCTGGCAGATTATGGGCCTCCCATAGCTGCTGCCAGGCCCCTAATCTGCCATAGGCCCCTATATACCGCCTCCTCATGCTGCTGCCAGGTCCAGAGTCTGTCATGGGTCCCTGTACGGCCTCCCATTGCTGCTGTCTCCATCGCCACACTCTGCCATGTGCCACTTTCAGGTCTCCTCACACTGCTGGTGTGTAGAATTTTTTGACATAGGGTGCTGGCAGATTACGGGCCTCCCATTGCTGCTGCCAGGCCCCTAATCTGCCATAGGCCCCTATATACCGCCTCCTCATGCTGCTGCCAGGTCCAGAGTCTGTCATGGGTCCCTGTACGGCCTCCCATTGCTGCTGTCTCCATCGCCACACTCTGCCATGTGCCACTTTCAGGTCTCCTCACACACTGCTGGTGTGTAGAATTTTTTGACATAGGGTGCTGGCAGATTATGGGCCTCCCATTGCTGCTGCCAGGCCCCTAATCTGCCATAGGCCCCTATATACCGCTTCCTCATGCTGCTGCCAGGTCCAGAGTCTCTCATGGGTCCCTGTACGGCCTCCCATTGCTGCTGTCTCCATCGCCACACTCTGCCATGTGCCACTTTCAGGTCTCCTCACACACTGCTGGTGTGTAGAATTTTTTGACATAGGGTGCTGGCAGATTATGGGCCTCCTATAGCTGCTGCCAGGCCCCTAATCTGCCATAGGCCCCTATATACCGCTTCCTCATGCTGCTGCCAGGTCCAGAGTCTGTCATGGGTCCCTGTACGGCCTCCCATTGCTGCTGTCTCCATCGCCACACTCTGCCATGTGCCACTTTCAGGTCTCCTCACACACTGCTGGTGTGTAGAATTTTTTGACATAGGGTGCTGGCAGATTACGGGCCTCCTATAGCTGCTGCCAGGCCCCTAATCTGCCATAGGCCCCTATATACCGCTTCCTCATGCTGCTGCCAGGTCGAGAGTCTCTCATGGGTCCCTGTACGGCCTCCCATTGCTGCTGTCTCCATCGCCACACTCTGCCATGTGCCACTTTCAGGTCTCCTCACACACTGCTGGTGTGTAGAATTTTTTGACATAGGGTGCTGGCAGATTATGGGCCTCCTATAGCTGCTGCCAGGCCCCTAATCTGCCATAGGCCCCTATATACCGCTTCCTCATGCTGCTGCCAGGTCCAGAGTCTGTCATGGGTCCCTGTACGGCCTCCCATTGCTGCTGTCTCCATCGCCACACTCTGCCATGTGCCACTTTCAGGTCTCCTCACACACTGCTGGTGTGTAGAATTTTTTGACATAGGGTGCTGGCAGATTATGGGCCTCCCATTGCTGCTGCCAGGCCCCTAATCTGCCATAGGCCCCTATATACCGCTTCCTCATGCTGCTGCCAGGTCCAGAGTCTCTCATGGGTCCCTGTACGGCCTCCCATTGCTGCTGTCTCCATCGCCACACTCTGCCATGTGCCACTTTCAGGTCTCCTCACACACTGCTGGTGTGTAGAATTTTTTGACATAGGGTGCTGGCAGATTATGGGCCTCCCATAGCTGCTGCCAGGCCCCTAATCTGCCATAGGCCCCTATATACCGCCTCCTCATGCTGCTGCCAGGTCCAGAGTCTGTCATGGGTCCCTGTACGGCCTCCCATTGCTGCTGTCTCCATCGCCACACTCTGCCATGTGCCACTTTCAGGTCTCCTCACACACTGCTGGTGTGTAGAATTTTTTGACATAGGGTGCTGGCAGATTATGGGCCTCCCATAGCTGCTGCCAGGCCCCTAATCTGCCATAGGCCCCTATATACCGCCTCCTCATGCTGCTGCCAGGTCCAGAGTCTGTCATGGGTCCCTGTACGGCCTCCCATTGCTGCTGTCTCCATCGCCACACTCTGCCATGTGCCACTTTCAGGTTTCCTCACACTGCTGGTGTGTAGAATTTTTTGACATAGGGTGCTGGCAGATTACGGGCCTCCCATTGCTGCCAGGCCCCTAATCTGCCATGAGCCCCTATATACCGCCTCCTCATGCTGCTGCCAGGTCCAGAGTCTGTCATGGGTCCCTGTACGGCCTCCCATTGCTGCTGTCTCCATCGCCACACTCTGCCATGTGCCACTTTCAGGTCTCCTCACACTGCTGGTGTGTAGAATTTTTTGACATAGGGTGCTGGCAGATTACGGGCCTCCCATCGCTGCTGCCAGGCCCCTAATCTGCCATGGGCCCCTATATACCGCCTCCTCATGCTGCTGCCAGGTCCAGAGTCTGTCATGGGTCCCTGTACGGCCTCCCATTGCTGCTGTCTCCATCGCCACACTCTGCCATGTGCCACTTTCAGGTCTCCTCACACACTGCTGGTGTGTAGAATTTTTTGACATAGGGTGCTGGCAGATTACGGGCCTCCCATAGCTGCTGCCAGGCCCCTAATCTGCCATAGGCCCCTATATACCGCCTCCTCATGCTGCTGCCAGGTCCAGAGTCTCTCATGGGTCCCTGTACGGCCTCCCATTGCTGCTGTCTCCATCGCCACACTCTGCCATGTGCCACTTTCAGGTCTCCTCACACTGCTGGTGTGTAGAATTTTTTGACATAGGGTGCTGGCAGATTAAGGGCCTCCCATAGCTGCTGCCAGGCCCCTAATCTGCCATAGGCCCCTATATACCGCCTCCTCATGCTGCTGCCAGGTCCAGAGTCTGTCATGGGTCCCTGTACGGCCTCCCATTGCTGCTGTCTCCATCGCCACACTCTGCCATGTGCCACTTTCAGGTCTCCTCACACACTGCTGGTGTGTAGAATTTTTTGACATAGGGTGCTGGCAGATTACGGGCCTCCCATAGCTGCTGCCAGGCCCCTAATCTGCCATGGGCCCCTATACCGACTCCTCATGCTGTGACGTTGCAACAAGGTGGAATTCAACCCTACATATGTTAGACCGCCTTTACGAACAGCAAAAGGCCATCACAGATTTCCTGATGTTAAAAGCGGATAAAGGTATTCCCTGTGTAACTTAGATGTCAGCCATTGGCAGCTCATGCGTGACACCTGCGCTTGCTCAGGCCCTTTGAGGAGGCCACGCTATTCGTGAGTCGGCAGGACTATGGGATGAACGACGTCATTCCTCTGTTGCACGTCCTGGAACAAATGCTGTTAACAATGGCTGGTCAGGGTGCGGTAGACGTGGCGCACAGATCTCAACGCCACATGACCCCTGTGGGGGCAGGACAGGAAGAAGAGGAGGAGGTAGAGGAGGACATTGGTGCTCAGGAATTATTGAGTGAAATGGGTGGTTTTTCCACTCAGCGGACAGGAGTGGAGGAGCAGGAGCATCTGGTAGAGGAGGAGGAGGAGGAGGAGACAGAGGACCCAGACGCACCGTGGCAGTATGCTGTGGAGATGGAGGCAGGGAGTCCCTCGCATTCCTTGGCACAAATGGCCCATAGCATGCTCGCTTGCTTGCGTAGCGACAGCCGAATAATAACCATCAGACAGAGGGATGACTTTTGGCTGTCCACCTTGTTGGACCCTCGCTACCGTTCAAAAATAGTGGCCTTTTTCACACCTGCTGAGAGGGAGGCCAAAATAACGTACTATAAAAACCACCTATGTAGTCAGCTGGTCTCTGCCTGTCTGCGCCAACGTCCATCCTCAGACACTGTGGGCCCTGTGCGCTCGCGTTCCGCTGCCATGGCAGCAGGGGAGGGGTGGGGTGGTAGGAGCAGTGGCAGCTCCACCAGCAGCGGCTGCCTCAGTCTGCAGTCGATGATGAGTAGCTTTCTTCACCAGCGCAGTGAGGAAACTACTAACCAGCCACAGCAGCAGCAGCAGCAGCAGCAGCATCAGGTGGACCTGGAGCAGGACCTCAAACAACAGGCTTAGGCCTACTTGGACAGCACCCTGCCAACCGAGGTAGACAATCCCCTTGACTACTGGGCAACGAAACTTGACCTTTGGCCCCAACTAGCTGAATTTGCCCTTGAAAGGCTGTCATGCCCGGCCAGTAGCGTGGCATCGGAGCGCGTGTTTAGTGCGGCAGGAGGTATTGCAACTCCGCGGAGGACACGACTGTCCACCCAAAGTGTGGAGAGACTGACGTTTGTGAAAATGAATCAGGCGTGGATTAGTCTGGATTTCAAACCACCAGTTCCTGACACAACTGACTAAATCCGCCATGAATCATGCCCCAAACATGTGCCACTTTCAGGTCTCCTCACACTGCTGGTGTGTTCCATTTTTTGTCATAGGGTGCTGGCAGATTACGGGCCTCCCATAGCTGCTGCCAGGCCCCTAATCTGCCATGGGCCCCTATACCGCCTCCTCATGCTGCTGCCAAGTCCAGAGTCTCTCATGGGTCCCTGTACGGCCTCCCATTGCTGCTGTCTCCATCGCCACACTCTGCCATGTGCCACTTTCAGGTCTCACACACTGCTGGTGTGTAGAATTTTTTGACATAGGGTGCTGGCAGATTACGGGCCTCCCATAGCTGCTGCCTGGCCCCTAATCTGCCATAGGCCCCTATATACCGCCTCCTCATGCTGCTGCCAGGTCCAGAGTGTGTCATGGGTCCCTGTACGGCCTCCCATTGCTGCTGTCTCCATCGCCACACTCTGCCATGTGCCACTTTCAGGTCTCCTCACACTGCTGGTGGGTTCCATTTTTTGTCATAGGGTGCTGGCAGATTACGGGCCTCCCATAGCTGCTGCCAGGCCCCTAATCTGCCATGGGCCCCTGTTGTCGCTTGTTGGCATATTCCGCTCGTTCAGATGCTCCTTCTCCTGCTACTCCTCTTCACGGATTCCGTCAGCAGTCTTTCTTGGAATCCGTTTCCAAGAGACAACAGTTTGCGAGCACGCACCAGACGGTGCAGAAACTGAACGTCCTCCTGTCCAAGTTGCTGCTGCCAGGCTCGTAATCTGTCATGCGCCCCTGTACCGCCTCCTCATGCTGCTGCCAGGTCCAGAGTGTGTCATGGGCCCCCGTACCGACTCCAAATGCTGCTGCCAGGCCCGTAATCTGTCATGGGCCCCTGTACCGCCTCCCCATGCTGCTGCCACGTCCAGATTGTGTCATGGGTCCCTGTACGGCCTCCCATTGCTGCTGCCAGGCCTGTAATCTGCCATGGGCCCCCGTACCGACTCCTCATGCTGCTGCCAGGCCCGTAATCTGCCATGGGCCCCTGTACCGCCTCCTCATGCTGCTGCCAGGTCCAGAGTGTGTCATGGGTCCCTGTACGGCCTCCCATTGCTGCTGTCTCTATCGCCACACTCTGCCATGTGCCACTTTCAGGTCTCCTCACACTGCTGGTGGTTTCCATTTTTGTCATAGGGTGCTGTATGGCCTCCCATTGCTGCTGCCTCCACCGCCACACTGTGGCTCCACACTCTGGTTTTGGCCCCGTGACTGCCCAAATGAGTGAAGTGTGCGGTGATTCTAAGATCGACGGCACTCATCTGCATGTCATACTGCCTGACAGTATTATTTCTCTTCCCCAGCAGACTCCAAGGGCATTTAAATTAAAGGTACAGTGTTCAGCACTAATATTAAGTCTCTCTGAAGCCTAGAAACACCCTTTTTTAAGTTAAATTCACAGCGAATATATTCGACTCGAATCGAAATTTTTCTACGAATTCGCCGAATCAGTCGAATCGAATTTTTGAATACTTCGCTCATCTCTAGTAAGGAACATTCTTCCCATTCTTCCCATTCTGGGTTAGACCGTTCACATAGTTACATAGTGAATAAGGTTGAATAAAGACAAAGATCCATCAAGTTCAACTTCCGTGTGTGGGGGGTTTTATGTGCTTAAAAGACAACCTTACAAGCTTTGACCAATTTGCTGTAAGAGGGAAAAACATTTTTTTTCCATTTTTTTTCTGTCTCTCCCTTCCTCTCCCTCTTACTCCCTCCAATCCCATGTACACTCTCTGGCCACATTGTTAGGAACACCTTACCTAGTGCCAAGAAAATATCCACAACAGCATTACACCACCACCAGCCTGAACCGTTGATACAAGGTAGGATGGATCCAACACACCATGACACCACCACCAGCCTGAACCGTTGATACAAGGCAGGATGGATCCATACTTTCATGTTGTTTACGCCAAATTCTGACCCTACCATCTGAATGTCATAGCAACCAGTCTGCCCATTTTCCTCTGACCTTTGACATCAACAAGGCATTTTCCTCCCCACACAACTAACGCTCGCTGGATAGTTTTTCTTTTTTGGGCCATTTTCTGCAAACCCTAGAGATGGTTGTGCGGGAAAATTTCAGTAGATCAGCAGTTTTTGAAATACGCAGACCAGCCCATCAGGCACCAACAGTCATGCCATGTTCAAAGTCACCTAAATGCCCTTTCTTCCCCATTCTGATGCTCGGTTTTAATTTTAGCAATTTTGCCAAATACAGCTATTAACCTCTCTTTGGAGATGATCTAAATAAGATTTATTGGCTGATTAGCAATTTGTGTTACCAGCAATTGAACAGGTGGACCTAATAAAGTGGCTGGTGAGTGCTTAAAAATATGTCATGAAAACCGGGGTTGCCTATTTTGCCAAATACAGCTATTAACCTCTCTTTGGAGATGATCTAAATAAGATTTATTTTTGATGGGAAGGACTATAAAAAGGTAAAAAGGTTTGGGTAAGATGTTCTTAACTTCTACCCAGAAAGGATATTGGGAAAGTATGCTATTCCTTGAGTAGATTACAGATCCCAAGGTACGGGATTTTATCTTGATACCAATGGAATGGATAGGATCAAACAGAGGGCCTCACACCAGGCAGGTGGGATGTCAATCGGTAGGGCTGTAGACTTGGAGGGGTTAAGCGAGAGGCAGGGAGGCAAATTTAGTAAGTAACTGAAAAAGATTTGGTACCGATATCTGTGGGTTAGTTAAAAAAAAGTATAACGTCATCTGTATACATGCAGAGTTTAAATTGAGAGGCCATAAGTGGGTAAACAGATACACTACAGTATATATGGGTATAGTTTAATGACAATGGCCAAGGGCTCTAAAGTCAAAGCAAACAATAACGATGAAAGAGGGCAATCCTGTCAGGTGGACAGGTGTCTTCTTTAGGGACCTTGGGGTAAGCAAGATATTATCACCTTTGATATACACTATATTGCCAAAAGGGGCCACTATATTGCCAAAAGTATTGGTCGGCCGGCCTTTACACGCACAGGAATAATGGCCTCCCAGTCTTAGTCCGTAGGGTTCAATATTGAGTTGGCGCCGCCCTTTGTAGCTATAACAGCTTCAACTCTTCTGGGAAGGCCGTCCACAAGGTTTAGGAGGGTGTCTATGGGAAGGTTGGACCATTCTTCCAGTAGCACATTTGTCAGGTCAGGCACTGATGTCGGAGGAGGAGGCCTGGCTTGCAGTCTCCGCTCTAATTCATCCCAAAGGTGTTCTATGAGGTTGAGGTCAGGACTCTGTGCAGAACAGTCAAGTTCCTCCACCCCAAACTGGCTCCTCCATGTCTTTATGGATTTTGCTTTGTGCACTGGTGCGCAGTCATGTTGAAACAGGAAGGGGCCATCCCCAAACTCTTCCCACAAAGTTGGGAGCATAAAATTGTCCAAAATGTCTTGGTATGCTGACACCTTAAGAGTTCACTTTACTGGAACTAGGGGGCCAAGCCCAACCCCTGAAAAACAACCCCACACCATAAACCCCCCTTCACCAAACTTTACACTTGGCACAATGTAGTCAGGCAAGTACCATTCTCCTGGCAATCGCCAAACCCAGACACATCCATCAGATTGCCAGACAGGGAAGAGTGGTTGGTCACTCCAGAGAACATGTCTTCTCTGCCCTAAGTCCAGCTTTGCACCACGGCACCTGACACTTTGCATTGCGCTTGGTGATGTAAGGCTTGGATGCAGCTGCTTGGCCATGGAAACCCATTCCATGAAGCTCTCTACACACTGTTGTTGGGCTCATCTGAAGGCCACACCAAGTTTGGAGGTCTTTAGCTATTGACTCTGCAGACAGTTGGTGACTTCTGCGCACTGTGCGCTTCAGCATGCGCTGACCCCGCTCTGTCATGTGACGTGGCCTACCACTTGGTGGCTGAGTGGCTGTTGTTCCCAGTTGCTTCCACTTTGTTATAATCCCACTAACAGCTGAGCGTGGAATATTTAGTAGCCAGGAAATGTCATGGATGGACTTATTGCACAGGTGACCACCTATCACGGGACCACGCTTGGATTCACTGAGCTCCTGAGAGCGACCCATTCTTTCACCAATGTTTGTAGAAGCAGTCTGCATGCCTAGGGGCTTCATTGTATACACCTGTGTCCATGGAGGGGATTGGAACACCTGAATCACATGATTTACTTAAATGAAAATACTTTTGGCAATATAGTGTATTTATACAATATGACTAGGGATGAGCTTAAAGTGGAACTTTACTCATAACAACTTGATAAAAAATAATGTTCTTTAGCAAAGAACATACATTCCACATTCATAATTCTGCCACCAAAATTTGTGAGTGCTGTAAATTGCCTCCAGTATTGTTCTTGGTGATTCTTGTCTGGCTATTTTGCTGAAGCCCAGAGCCCCTGAAAAGCAGTAAATCTTTAGGCTGTGAGCGGATTGGCTTCTACAAATTCGGCACAGTGTCTAAAAATAAAGAGCAACTGAGCATGTGCAGAGCAGGGTGAGACAGTGTATTACTGGATTTTAAACAGTATAGACACTTATTTTTAAAGTTTTACATAGCTATACCTGCAAAATTGGCCAGCCTGAAGTGATCAAGCAGGACTTTATTTTCTGGTTAGAGTTCCACTTTGAAGTTCGGTCCAAACGCAAGCTGGTATTCGGATGAATGCAAGAATATTTACCCATTCGGAGCTGAATTTCGATCATAACATTCCTGTCAATAGTTGTTAAGGATGCTGGCGGGTTCAGGTACCTCCTCGTCCTTAACAACCGGTGACATCACCGGCTCCATTTACTTACATGGCCAGGAATCTCCGGCATGTGGCCTGCCATGCTTCTCGGGGGGGTCTTGGGCCAGCATGACTGTGTGCTTGGATTAGGGGTCTGGTACAGATTTAGGGGAAAGGGCCCAACACCATTTTTTTTTTTTGCATTGGATTCCCCCATAAAATCTGAATCAGATCTAAAGGGTCTTCTTGAATTTTGAGGGGGACCCTGTGCAATAAAAGGACATGGGGAAACCCCAAAATCATTACCAGACTGTCTGTTGAGTTCTCTATCGCGATCAGAGTGGTAGCTGCCTAGGTCCAGAACAAGCTCCACCCCCACCCTTACCCCCACCAAATATCCTACTAGATCTGCTTCTTTGAAAGAAACTTCACCTTACAATATACCCATCGAAACCAATTTTCACTTTTATTGGTCCAGAGATATGACACACAAGGCAACTGGTGAACATTGGGATTTCATATTCTTGGGGTAATTCACTTTTGGGAGTTCATGTCTTGTTTTTACTGCCCAGTTATTATTCCCTTATTTCAAAGCTATTTATTTTAATTTCGGTAAAGTCATCCTATATATGAAATTATAGATCTGACTCAGCAAAAGAATTATTTTTTAATACCAGTGAAATTAATTCTAAAGTACTGGTCTACTCTTAGACGGCCAAATTTCGATAAAAACAGTATAAGGTGTGGCAGAAGCAGCGACTTTTCTTTTTATCCTTCTGGGCACCTTATTTTCCTGGGTGGGACTACTGCATAGGTGCCCAGGGGTACTCTAGAATGCTTAGGATACTACAATGTAAAGGTACACATCTCTAGGTGCTTCCAGGTTGGTTTAGTATTCTTCTAGACAGCCCTAGGGCCATGGATTATGCAAATTTTTAATTTGCCTAGAAAGACAGTGCTTGGCCTCATTCATTTCCACCTCATGTGCCTCCCATGTGCCAGTGGTTTTCTAACTGTGCTTGATGCAGCCCTTTGCCTGCTTTTATCTGGCCCGTGGAGCACTATTTCTTCTACTGATACCAACAATGGGGCACTATTCCTCCCACTGACACCAATTGTAGGGCACTATTCCTTCCACTGGTACCCACGATGGGGCACTATTCCTCCCACTGATACCAATGATGGGGCACTATTCCTCCCACTGATACCAATGATGGGGCACTATTCCTCCCACTGATACCAATGATGGGGCACTATTCCTCCCACTGATACCAATGATGGGGCACTATTGCTCCCACTGATACCAATGATGGGGCACTATTCCTCCCACTGATACCAATGATGGGGCACTATTCCTCCTACTGGCACCAATGATGGAGCACTATTCCTCCCACTGATACCAATGATGGTGCACTATTTCTCCTACTGGCACCAATGATGGGGCACTATTCCTCCTACTGGCACCAATGATGGGGCACTATTCCTCCCACTGATACTAATGATGGGGCACTATTCCTCCCACTGATACCAATGATGGGGCACTATTCCTCCTACTGGCACCAATGATGGGGCACTATTCCTCCCACTGATACCAATGATGGGGCACTATTCCCCCCACTGATACCAATGATGGGGCACTATTCCTCCCACTGATACCAATGATGGGGCACTATTCCTCCTACTGGCACCAATGATGGAGCACTATTCCTCCCACTGATACCAATGATGGGGCACTATTCCTCCCACTGATACCAATGATGGTGCACTATTCCTCCTACTGGCACCAATGATGGGGCACTATTCCTCCTACTGGCACCAATGATGGGGCACTATTCCTCCTACTGGCACCAATGATGGGGCACTATTCCTCCCACTGATACCAATGATGGGGCACTATTCCTCCCACTGATACCAATGATGGGGCACTATTCCTCCCACTGGCACCAATGATGGGGCACTATTCCTCCCACTGATACCAATGATGGGGCACTATTCCTCCCACTGATACCAATGATGGGGCACTATTCCCCCCACTGACACCATTGATGGGGCACTATTCCTCCCACTGATACCAATGATGGGGCACTGTTCCTCCTACTGGCACCAATGATGGAGCACTATTCCTCCCACTGATACCAATGATGGGGCACTATTCCTCCCACTGATACCAGTGATGGGGCACTATCCACTGACACCAACGATGGGACACTATTCCTCTTAATCACATCAATGATGGGGCACTATTCCTCCAAATGACAACAATGATGAGGCACTATTCCTCCCACTGACACCAATGATGGGGCAATCAGAGAGGACCCCTGCCCTAGGCCCATCACTGGGATGGATGGTCTCACTTATATGATAAATGAAGTTCAGGAGGGGGTGCGGCTAAGCAATGACTTCCTAGATAACTCCAAGGTTTGAGATTTATAGAAGCCTATGTTTCTGAGGTTCAAAAGTGGTCCAAATGAAAGCGGAATCCATGTGGGGACTCCTGGAGGTTTGTACTTCCATAGTGCAGGATTGTGACTTCATTTTCAACACAGGTACATCTTATATAGTAACTCGTGTTGAAAAACTAGTTTTACCTTCATTGTTTCTTTCCACAGGGAGAATAACTTCATTAAAGATTTCCCACAGCTGGCCGATGGACTCCTTGTCATCCCTCTCCCTGTTGAAGAGCAGTGCAGAGGTGTCCTCTCCGAGCCAAGACCTGACATATTGCTGCTCACAGGTAAATATTAAGGTGTTGATTCTGGCACAAAATGTTAATTAAACATTAAATAAAGGCTTTTGTTTAATCTATTGATGAACAAAACAATACCAGTGGTGTCACTAGGGTTGGTGTCACTTGTTGCAGTAAAACATGGTGTTGCCCGCTCCCCTTGGTGCTGGGCCTTCTGAGGAACCTCAGATCAGGACCCCCTTTAAAGAACCAGTAGATGATTTCATCTTCTGGTGGGGAACCCCTGATCTGGACCCCCTCCCTCTAAAGAACCAGTATATAATTTTCCTCTCTAGGAAACCCCCATCTGGGCTCTGGATCCCCCTCCTAAGGAACTGGTTAATGATTCCCCCTCTAAGGAGCCAGTTTATGATTCCTTCCTTTGATGAACCTGATTTGCATGCTGGAACCCCACTCTGACGATCCCCTGATGTAAGCACTGGACCCCATTGCTGTGGAACTCCCAATCTAGACTATGGACTCCCCATCTCAGGAACCCCAATCTAGACTCTGGATCCCCCTCCTCTAATGAATCATTCCACCCATAAATGAAACACAGCATTAGGGTGGATTGTACCCCTTTATTTCAGAACCCTAAGACTTACTTTTCTCTGAGTCTCTGGAAGTTCATCCGCGAAGCTCTCCCTCTCCAATTCCACATTAGCTTTCTCATTTTTGAGGAGTTCTACCTGCCTTCGAAGGTCCCTCATCTCCTCTTCATACAGATCTCCCACCTTGGATGTGCCCTTGCCCTTCAGCTGCCCTAGTTCAGCCAACAAGATATTGTTCTGCTGCACCATGAAGTGGGCCTTGTCTATGAAGTTGGAGAACCTGCCATTGAGCTCCTGCATCTTAGCCTTCTTGTTGCTCCTATTGGCTTCGCACTCGAGGTTGATGACCAGGGTGAAGTCCATGAAGTCCTGGAGCTGGGCTGGGGGGAGATTGCTCCTCAGCTTGACCAAGAAGGCCTTGTAGACCACCAGGAGGAGGAGTTGAAAACCAGACCACTGCTGCCACTACTGCCGGGCACTGCCTAGGGAGTACCTGCTGCTAAATGTGACATAGCGGCTGCTGGAGGAGATGGAACTGGGGATCCCCTCGAGGTTCCTCTTGTAGAATGAAAACTTGGTGGCATCCAGGATGGCTTATATACCTGGGAAGATAACGGGACTGAGCGATGCTCCTGGAGGGGAATCCAGGTGTTGACAGCAGAGGACCAGCACTAATTCACAGCCGGGTATGGCAGTGGAGGCTGAGCCGCTGGTTGTCACCCCTCTCCCGCACCCCCATAGTGACACCACTTCTCAATACAATGTTACTTTGTATCTCTCTATCTCCCGTGTGATAATTTTTTATAAACAATGTTACATTGTATCTTTCTATCTCCAGTCTGAACTATGTTTTTTAAACAATGTTACATTGTATCTCTCTCAAATCTGAACAATTTTTATAAACAATGTTACTTTGCATCTTTCTATCTTCAGTCTGAACAATGTTTATAAACAATGTTACTTTGTATCTCTCTATCTCACACCTGAACAATGTTTTTTAAACAAGGTTACTGTGTATCTCTCTATCTCCAGTCTGAGCAATGTTTATAAACAATGTTACGTTGCATCTCTTTTTCTCACATCTGAACAATGCTTATAAACAATGTTACTTTGTATCTTTCTATCTCCAGTCTGAACTATGTTTATAAACAATGTTATGTTGTGTCTCTCTATTTCCAGTCTGAACAATGTGTATAAACAATGTAACTTTGCACCTCTCCACCTCACATCTGAACAATGTTTATAAACAATGTTACTTAGTACCATTCGATCTCTTGTCTGAACAATGTTTATAAACAATATTACTTTGTATCTTTCTATCTCCAGTCTGAATAATGTTTATAAACAATGGTATGTTGTATCTCTCTATCTCCAGTCTGAACAATGTTTATAAACACTGTATCTGTTTTTGAACGCAGCAGCTTCTACACCTGCTGTACACAGCAGCTCCCTACTGTCATTGGGATGAGTGCAGAGGGGGGAATTGGCTGAGTTCAAGGGGGGAGAAAGAGAGGGGCTGAAGAACTGGCCATACTGCAGTCCTGTTTACTTTATTTAATTTTTTTGGATGTGTGTATCAGGGGCGGACTGACAACTCATGAGGCCCCCGGGCAATAGGGGATGATGGGGCCCCTATGTCCTTGCCCAAACTCAAAAAAGCCTATGAAAAAGGTACCAGGGGCATCTCATGGGGCCCCCCACTGACCCAGGGCTCTCGGGCAGTGCCCGAGTTTCCAAATGGTCAGTCCGCCCCTGGTGTGTACTAAACAACTGTTTTAAAAAAGTATTTTTTTACTTGTTGGCCGGTGCATATGGAAAGTAGGTGCCTGCACCATACCTGACCGACCTAGGATGGACAGGGTTCACATACGGTGGTTGCCATAGTTTTGATCACATGCAAGCTCTTCTACAACCAGTGATGCAAGATAAAGACAAAACTATAAAGAATATCATTTCATGCTGTCCATTGTTTGGGTTAAGGATTTCATTAATGTTTTATGCAGGATAATTGAGTTATATTACTGACATTACATTTAATACTTAATTGTGGGAAAAAAAATTTGATTAAATACCAATTATAAAACACAATAGCACTGCAATGCACCACAGATTGCAGGCTTTTCAGGTCTCTGGCGACGTGGGGCCCTGCAAGAGTGTAGAAACTAGGACGATTCTATAAAACTCCTCTCCTGGAGATGTCCCACGGGACTGAGATTAAGATGAAGGGTTCAAGTATTCTCCAGCATTTCAAAGTAACAACAATATCCCTGATGCGTGAATGTAAACTGGCAGCTCACATTAGGGGTCGACCAGCTTCATCTACTACAATAAAGGCATGTTACGGGTTTGAGAGCATGGTGAATTGGGGTGCCATTCAGAGGTGGTTTGCCATGTGATAGGGTGAATGAGCCCTACCTTACAGCTCAATTCCAGCCAAGGAAATAAAGGTGTGATGGTCCATGGAAGTCTGAGGGGTTCAGCCGCAATGACAGATTAGAAACCTGGTGTGAAGGTCCATGGAGGTTCAAGGAGGTTCAGCCACAGCAGCTCATTGACGCTATCACTATATTCGCCCTACCATAAAGCTCAATTCCAGCCAAGAAAATAAAGGTGTGAAGGTCCATGGAGGTTCAAGGAGGTTCAGCCACAGTAGCTCATTGATGCTATCACTATATTTGCCCTACCGTAAAGCTCAATTCCAGCCAAGGAAATAAAGGTGTGAAGGTCCATGGAAGTCTGAGGGGTTCATCTGCAATGACAGATTAAAGACCTGTCTTAAAACACTCATCAAGAGTGCAGACTACACATTAGTATGCATTGCATTAGAGGACTTATTTGTTTGGGTTTGACAGCATGGTGCATTGGTGTGCCATTCAGAGGTGCTTTGCCATGTGATAGCGTGAATGAGCCCTACCTTAAATCCCAACTTCAGCCAAGGAAATAAAGGTGTGAAAGTCCATGGAGGTTCAAGGAGGTTCAGCCATAGTAGCTCAGTGGCGCTATCACTATATTCGCCCTACCGTAAAGCTCAATTCCAGCCAAGGAAAATAAGGTGTGAAGGTCCATGGAGGTCCAAGGAGGTTCAACCACAAAAGCAGATCAGAGACCCATGGAAAAGCTTAGGATGTCCACCAGAAAAATAGAAGAATGGAGGAAGAAGAGCCCCTTATAGTGTAGTGTAATGTATACCATATGTCCTAAACTGAACTAAAAAATTTTGGGTGTTTATACTACCCTGGCATTTTGGAGCCTTAGGAAATCAATGGACCCATCTCAAAACACTTGTCAAGAGTTCCAACTATGCAATTGCTTAGTGCTTAGTGCTTTGCCATGTGATAATGTGAATGAGTCCTACCTTAAATCCCAACTCCAGTCAAGGAAATAAAGGGGTGGTGGTACAAGGAGGGCAGAGGACAGATTAGAGACCCACAGGAAACTTGGGGTATCCACCAGAAAAATAGAAGACCAAAGTCAGGGGAGCCCCTTTATAGTATAGTCACTCCAACCCATCCTTAGATACAAGAAAATGGGTGCCTCTGTCATTTGGACAATCAACAGGCCTTTTGACTTCTTCCTACCCACCAGCTCCTGCAAAGAAATATTTTTAGTGTTGGTAGGACTTGGAAAAAGTAAATACACCATGTGGCCAAACGGTTATGGACACCTTAGTTTCACTGTTTCAAAACCATGAACATTTAATATGGAGCTGCCCCCCCCATCCTTTGCTGCTATACCAGCCTATACTAATTTCCACAAGATTTTGCAGTGGGTCTATGAGAACTTATGCCCATTAGCAACCAGAGCACTTGGAAGGTCAGGTACTGATGTTGGACTAGAAGACCTGGCTGATAATTGCAGTTTCAATGCATTCCAAAGGTGTCAGGGCTCTGAGCTTGTTGGATATCGCATTTCAACCATTGCCATTATATTGAATTCCCCCTCCTTTGCGGAGGAGCCTCTACTCTTCTGGGAAGGCTTTTCACAAGTTTTTGGAATTTCTGTTGGAATTTGTGAGGGTAGGTGCTGATGTTGGATGAGAAAACCAAAACCATTGCCATTATATAGAGTTGGCCCCACTTTGCAGATACAACATCCTCCACTCTTCAGGGAAGGCTTTTCACATGTTTTTGGAAGGTGTCATTTGGAGTTTTTGAGGGCAAGTGCTGATGTTGGATGAGATGAGAAGACCTGGCTCACAGCTGCTGTTTCCCATTCCAAAACCATTGCCATTATATAGAGTTGCCCTCCTCCCCTCTCGCTTTGTGGCTATAACAGCCCAGTGTGTCTGTTGGAATTTGTGAGAGCAAGTGCTGATGTTGGATGAGAAGACCTGGCACACAATTGCCGTTTCCCATTCCAAAACAATTGCCATTATATAGAGTTGGCCCCACCTTGTGGCTATAACATCCTCCACTCATCTGGGAAGGCTTTTCGCAAGTTTTTGGAGGGTGTCTGTTGGAGTTTTTGAGGGCAAGTGCTAATGTTGGATGAAATGAGAAGACCTGGCTCACAATTGCCCTTTCCCGTTCCAAAACCATTGCCATTATATAGAGTTGCCCTCCTCCCCTCTCGCTTTGTGGCTATAACAGCCCAGTGTGTCTGTTGGAATTTGTGAGGGCAAGTGCTGATGTTGGATAATAAGACCTGGCACACAATTGCCATTTCCCATTCCAAAACAATTGCCATTATATAGAATTGGCCCCAGTTTGTGAGTAGGGTTTGAAAAAAAGACACATCCAGTTCAATTTTAGAAAAAAATGAAATAGAAAAGCTCTTATACCCATAGAAGATTGAGAGGAAAGCAAAAAACCTCCAAGAAGGTGTGAAGTTCCTCCACAACAAACTCCCCATACCTGTATGGAGCTGGCCATGTTATGGGAGAAAATCCACTGACCACCAACACTTACAGGGTACCTACCACTAATTACCAGCATTTAGGAGACACGTACTATTGACTCCCCAGACATTTAAAGGGACACTTACTACTGCCTATCATCATTAGACTGCACTAAATCCTGGACATTGAAATCTGCAAACTATTTTTTTTAATGACAGTTTATTTTATTTCAGGTACTTGTATAGCGCCGTCAATTTACACAGCAATTTACAAAAAAAAAACCCCATAAATAATAATATAAAAAAATAAAATAAAAATGTAAACAAAAATGTTTAAACTTTATAATTTTTGGTTATAAACTATTTTGGGTTATTTTTTTTTACTAAAAAGATAATGGAATAATTTTTGGCCAAGAGGTATGATGAAATATTATTTATTTGCAAAAATTTTATAAGAAAACCACTTTTTTTCAAAATTTTTGGACTTTTTCATTTACATAGCAAAAAAAAAAAAATCCCAGTGGTGAATAAGTACCACCAAAATAAAGCTTTATCTGTCTCAAAAAAACTGCTAAAAAATTCATATGGGTACAGAGTTGCATGACCGCGCAATTGTCATTCAAAGTGTCATAGCACTGAAAGCTGAAAATTGGCCTGGACAGGAAGGGGGTGAAAGTGTCCGGACTGGAACATGTTAATATATATTTTGAACATCTAAAAAAATGCATTTAAACATAGATTTTTAAATATACTGGCCTACACGAATATATTTTAACATGTATTCAAAAAAATGTAAATTAAAATATATTTTCCAAAGGCATATATTTAAAAATATATTTTTTAAAATATATTTTTGAACATCTAAAAAAAATGCATTTAAACATAGATTTTTAAATATATTGGCCTACGCGAATATATTTTAACATGTATTCAAAAAAATGTAAATTAAATATATTTTCCAAAGGCATATATTTAAAAATATATTTTTTAAAATATATTTTTGAACATCTAAAAAAAATGCATTTAAACATAGATTTTTAAATATATTGGCCTACGCGAATATATTTTAACATGTATTCAAAAAAATGTAAATTAAATATATTTTCCAAAGGCATATATTTAAAAATATATTTTTTAAAATATATTTTTGAACATCTAAAAAAAATGCATTTAAACATAGATTTTTAAATATATTGGCCTACGCGAATATATTTTAACATGTATTCAAAAAAATGTAAATTAAAATATATTTTCCAAAGGCATATATTTAAAAATATATTTTTTAAAATATATTTTTGAACATCTAAAAAAAATGCATTTAAACATAGATTTTTAAATATACTGGCCTACGCGAATATATTTTAACATGTATTAAAAAAAATGTAAATTAAAATATATTTTCCAAAGGCATAGATTTAAAAATATACTTTTTAAAATATATTTTTGAGCATCTAAAAAAAATGCATTTAAACATAGATTTTTAAATATACTGGCCTACACGAATATATTTTAACATGTATTAAAAAAAATGTAAATTAAAATATATTTTCCAAAGGCATAGATTTAAAAATATACTTTTTAAAATATATTTTTGAACATCTAAAAAAAATGCATTTAAACATAGATTTTTAAATATACTGGCCTACACGAATATATTTTAACATGTATTCAAAAAAATGTAAATTAAAATATATTTTCCAAAGGCATAGATTTAAAAATATACTTTTTAAAATATATTTTTGAACATCTAAAAAAAATGCATTTAAACATAGATTTTTAAATATACTGGCCTACACGAATATATTTTAACATGTATTCAAAAAAATGTAAATTAAATATATTTTCCAAAGGCATATATTTAAAAATATATTTTTTAAAATATATTTTTGAACATCTAAAAAAAATGCATTTAAACATAGATTTTTAAATATACTTGTAAATGCATTCCAAATTACACTTTGATATTTATTGCAGCATGTGTTCTGAATATATTTTTAATAATATATTCACAAATATATTGAAATATATTGAATATGGCCAAAATTGTAGTATCTGAAATATATGTCAATATATTTGGGAAGAATATTTTAAGAATGTATTTTTAAAAAATATTTAAAAATATTTTTCTTCATATATATGTGAGATGTCAATACAAATCGGATTACAATCTAATTTTTTTATGTTTTTTTAGTTTGTTTTTTTTTTTCCTTTTTTTAATTCTTTCTATTCCTAGGTGAGGTGCGGTATAACGAAGCCATGGGATATCCTGTAGTCCAGCAGTGGAGGGTGCGCAGCAATTTGTATAAAGTCAAACTCAACTCGATCTCCCTGTCTGCAGGTCAGTCCTTGTTTTTTTTGTTTTTTTCTATGTGTTCGCTTTGAGTCCTCCTGCACACTTGCAGTTTTTACAACTTCTGTTTTTGGCTTTTGACTTTTTTTTTTCTACAGCCAGTAAACCCCCCCCCCCCCCCCATGTTATCCTATGTGTCCATACACACATAGGCTGTAATCAACGATTTTTGTCAGGGACGTTTTTTGGACTGGAAAAAAAAAAACAGAACTGGTGGGTTTCTAGAGGAGTTTTTTTGGCTGTAAAAATTCTCTAATGCTGAAAAAGTGTCAAAACGCGGTAAAACGCTGCAAACTGGCGTTTTTGGATTTTTTTGACCAAAAAAAAATATTTTTTTTGTAAAGAAAATTCTAAAAAATGCAAACGTAGCTAAACGCGGCAAAACGCTAAAAAAAGCTGAAAAACTCAAGTTTTTAATGTGACTTTACACAGCTAACGTCACCAGCAATATCAAAACGTCCCGTGTGCATGAGGACTGAAAGATCTAGAGTCCAACCTGCGGCTTGTTAAAGGGGGCTTCCAAATTCCTATAAGCCCCCTGCTCACTCATCTCCGCCACCCCCCTTTCCTAACCTGACCGGCTGCATGCTTGGATAAGGGTCTGGTATAGATTTTGGGGGGGAACCCCACTCCTTTTTTTTTTAATTTTGGCATGGGGGTTCCCCTCAAAATCCATACTAGACTCGAAGGGCTTGGTATGGATGGGGAGGGGGGACCCCACACCATTTAAAAAAAAAAATTGAATTGCCGCGCAATTTTTTTGACATTCGGCTGTCAGCGGGGAACCCCGTGAATGAATGTCTCACTACTAAAATACCGCCTGACTTCATAATGGAACTTCTGCCGGATTGTAGTCGCTGAGCGGTATCTTACCGAATACTCAGATGCCGCTTAGCAAAATCATCCTCTCGGTTCGGAGTTCACGGTTGAATTTTCGTTAAGGTTCGAATTTTCGACCGCGGACCGAACAAGGGGGTGTTGGGCCCATCACTAATAATAATTAGTATTCTCATATTGCAGTGTACCTGATTTTAATGGATATCCGCTTCCTGAAATCTCTGACCCTGAAAAGTAGCATGTGGACTGTGAGAAGGAGGGGCAGGACTGGGAGCCAATCAGGGGTGCTGCATGCAAATGTGTCAACATGCAGGTGGGAGGAGAGAGCAGAGTGAGCATAACCTGATCAGCCTGCTGCTGCTCCTTCACTGTCCGGTCAACAGGCTGGTTGTAGGTAAAGGACACAGTGGTTGTACATCTCTGAAATGAAAAATGAACACAGCATATCCTTCTATAGTGTGTATTTGCCTTAATCCAAAGCACCAAGTGCGATTTCTGTTAGCACTCTAATTCTCCCAGGAGACAGCCCCCCAGCACACAGCTGGTGATTGACAGCCTCAGCTTTGCATGTTTCTATATGAGACTGTGTAGAAGGAGGTATGTCCATTTCCTCCACTCAGGTTTCAGGTTACGCTCAGCTCCCCACCTCCTGCCTTCTGGAATCAGAAATGTAATATACTGTATGAGACACCAAGCAATCCCAGGAGTCAGCTCCCCCCAGAACACAGCAGGTGATTTACAGCCTCAGCTGTGCATGTTTCCCTATGAGACTGTGTAGCAGTGGGTATGTCCATTTCCTCCACTCAGGTCTCAGGTTACACTCAGCTCCCCACCTCCTGCTTTCTGGAGCTCAGAATGCTGTGTACTGTATGAGACACCAAGCAATCCCAGGAAACAGCTCCCCTCCCCCAGCACACAACAGGTGATTGGCAGCCTCAGCTGTCCACGTTTCCCTATGACACTGTGTAGGAGGTATGTCCATTTCCTCCACTCAGGTCTCAGGTTACACTCAGATACCTACCTCCTACTTTCTAGAGCTCAGAAATGCTATGTACTGTATGAGACACCAAGCAATCCCAGGAGACAGCCCCCCCAGCACACAGCAGGTGATTCTCAGCCTCAGCTGTGCATGTTTCCCTATGAGACTGTGTAGGAGGTATGTCCATTTCCTCCACTCGGGTCTCAGATTACACTTAGCTTCCCACCTCCTGCTTTCTGGAGCTCAGAAATGCTATGTACCGTATGAGACACCAAGCAATCCCAGGAGACAGCCGCCCCCCCCCCCCAGCACACAGCAGGTGATTGGCAGCCTCAGCTGTGCACGTTTCCCTATGAGACTGTGTAGGAGGTATGTCCATTTCCTCCACTCAGGTCTCAGGGTACACTTAGCTCCCCACCTCCTGCTTTCTGGAGCTCAGCAATGCTATGTACTGTATGAGACACCAAGCAATCCCAGGAGGCAGCCCCCCCCCCCCCAGTACACAGCAGGTGATTGGCAGCCTCAGCTGTGCATGTTTCCCTATGAGACTGTGTAGGAGGTATGTCCATTTCCTCCACTCGGGTCTCAGGTTACACTTAGCTCCCCACCTCCTGCTTTCTGAAGCTCAGAAATGCTATGTACCGTATGGGACACCAAGCAATCCCAGGAGGCAGCCCCCCCAGCACACAGAAGGTGATTTGCAGCCTCAGCTGTGCATGTTTTCCTATGAGACTGTGTAGGAGGTATGTCCATTTCCTCCACTCGGGTCTCAGATTACACTTAGCTTCCCACCTCCTGCTTTCTGGAACTCAGAAATGCTATGTACCGTATGAGACACCAAGCAATCCCAGGAGACAGCCGCCCCCCCCCACAGCACACAGCAGGTGATTGGCAGCCTCAGCTGTGCACGTTTCCCTATGAGACTGTGTAGGAGGTATGTCCATTTCCTCCACTCAGGTCTCAGGGTACACTTAGCTCCCCACCTCCTGCTTTCTGGAGCTCAGCAATGCTATGTACTGTATGAGACACCAAGCAATCCCAGGAGGCAGCCCCCCCCCCCCAGTACACAGCAGGTGATTGGCAGCCTCAGCTGTGCATGTTTCCCTATGAGACTGTGTAGGAGGTATGTCCATTTCCTCCACTCGGGTCTCAGGTTACACTTAGCTCCCCACCTCCTGCTTTCTGAAGCTCAGAAATGCTATGTACCGTATGAGACACCAAGCAATCCCAGGAGGCAGCCCCCCCAGCACACAGAAGGTGATTTGCAGCCTCAGCTGTGCATGTTTTCCTATGAGACTGTGTAGGAGGTATGTCCATTTCCACCACTCAGGTCTCAGGTTACACTTAGCTCCCCACCTCCTGCTTTCTGGAGCTCAGAAATGCTATGTACTGTATGAGACACCAAGCAATCCCAGGAGACAGCTCACCCCAGCACACAACAGGTGATTGACAGCCTCAGCCTCTCATGTTTCCCTATGAGACTGCTTAGAGGGGGTATGTCCATTTCCTCCACTCAGGTCTCAGGTTACACTCTGCTCCCCACCTCCTGCCTTCCGGAGCTCAGAAATGCTATGTACACTCACCAGCCACTTTATTAGGTCCACCTTGCTAGTGTCAATAGAATCTCCCCCACACCATTCCACCACCACCAGCCTGAACCGTTGATGCAAGGCAGGATGGATCCCCCACACCATTCCACCACCACCAGCCTGAACCGTTGATGCAAGGCAGGATGGATCCCCCACACCATTCCACCACCACCAGCCTGAACCGTTGATGCAAGGCAGGATGGATCCCCCACACCATGACACCACCACCAGCCTGAACCGTTGATACAAGGCAGGATGGATCCATGCTTTCATGTTGTTTACACCAAATTCTGACCCTACCATGTCATGAATGTCGCAGCTGATATCGAGACTCATCTGACCAGGCAACGTTTTTCCAATCTTCTGTTGTCCAATTTTGTTGATCCTGTGTGAATTGTAGCCTCCGTTTCTTGTTCTTAGCTGGCAGGAGTGGCACCCGGAGTGGTCTTCTGCTGCTGTAGCCAATCTGCTTCAAGGTTGGACGTGTTGTGCATTCAGAGATGGTATTCTTCATACCTCGGTTGTAACGAGTGTTTGAGTTACTGTTGCCTTTCTAACATCTGGATCCGGTCTGCCCATTCTCCTCTGACATCAACAAGGCATTTTCCTGCACACAACTGCCACTCAATGGATATTTTCTCTTTTTTGGACCATCCCCTGTAAACCCTAGACGTGGTTGTGCGTGTTTATTTCTTTTGTGTGTATTGGTGTATAAAGTGAAGAAACAAAAAGCTAAATCTGACACATTCTACGCAAAACCCCAAAAATGGATTGGACAAAATTATTGGCACCCTCAATGTAATATTTGGTAGCACCACCCCTTGGAAAAAAAAAAACTGAAATCAATGGCTTCCTGTAACCATCAATGAGTTCCTCTACTGGAATTTTGGAGCACTCTTCTTTCACCAACTGCTCCAGGTCTCTCAGATTGGAAGGGTTCTTTCCCCAACTGCTGTTCTGAGATCTCTCCACAGGAGTTCTATGGGATTGAGATCTGGACTCATTGCTGGCCAGTTCAGTCCTCTCCAGCGCTTTGTCTGAAACCATTTCTGGGGGCTTTTTGACGTGTGCTTTGGGTCATTGTCCTGCTGTAAGACCCATGACCTCTGACATTGGAGACCCAACTTTCTGACACCGGGCCCTACATTGCACCCCAGAATTCTTTGGTAGTCTTCAGATTTCATAATGCCATGCACACGGTCAAGACATCCAGTGCCAGAAGCAGCAAAGCAACCCCAAAACATCAGTTACCCCCCACCATGTTTGATTGTAGGGACTGTATTCTTTTTCTTTAAAGGCCTCATTGCTTTTTCTGAAAACAGTAGAATTATGGAATTATTTACCAAAAAGCTGTAATTTTGTTTTGTCTGTCCACAGCACATTCTCACAAAAAGATTTTGGCTTCCTCAGGTAAGTTTTGGCAAAGTCCAATCTGGCTTTTTTATGTTTCTGTGTCAGCAGTGGGGTCCTCCTGGGTCTCCTACCATAGCGCTTCTTTTTATTCCGATGGCGAAGTATAGTGCAAGCGGACACATTTGTACCCTGTGTCTGAAGGTCAGCTTGAATTTGTCTAGAAGCTGATCGAGGTTCTTTATCCTCCATTCAAACAGTTCATAGCAATTCTTGGTCAAGTTTTTTTCTTTTGTCCACGTCCAGGGAGATTAGCTACAGTGCCATGTGCTGTAAACGCCTTGACAATTTTGCACACAGTGGACACAAGAACATTAAGATCTGTTAATTGATAAAGGTGAGTTTAATTACAAATTACAGGAGCATCACAAACCTGGAATGCAATTATTTCTTACAATTTTGAGAAGGCACCAGCAATTTTATCCAGTCCATTTTGGGGGTTTTATGTGGAATGTGTCAGATTTGGCTTTTTGTTTCTCCACTTTTTTTTGTGTCATACCAATACAAACAAAAGAAATACACATGAGCATCCCGAAACATTTGTAATTGCAAAACTTTTCTGGGTGAAGTGGTGCATTATCTGAGAGAAATGCAGAGGCACCAATATTTTTGGCCATGACTGTAGGCAAGGGTGACATCCTCCTCCCTCCAGCTAGATCTCAGAGAACGTTGAGTAGTCCAAATCTCACAAGAAGTTTATTTTGCCTTGTGCTGAAACATCTTCTCGTGAGATTTGGGCTATTCAGAATCCCCAAGGATCTTCCTGGTGGGAGAATTAAGTCAACCCCTGCACTACAAAAATCTGGGAAAGTAGAATATATTATCTAAGTATTTTTTCCTCCACAGGTTCCTTTACGCATTTTTTAGGGAAGGGGGATAGGGGAAAAATGAGAAATTAGACTTTACATAAAGTGAAATGTCTAATTCAATATGGAGTTGTCCCTTCTTTGCCTTATACCGTCCTTCACTCTTCCTGGGGGCTTCCTACAAGATTTTGGCAGGTGTCTGTGGAAATTTGGATTCCTTTTTGAGGTCAGGTACTGATGTTGTATAATAAGAAGAACATCCTAACTCATCCCAAAGGTGTTCAGTAGGGTTGAGGTCAGAGCTTTGTGCAGACCACTCTAGTTCTTGCACATCAAACTCCTCAAACCATGTATTTATAGAGCTGGACATCTCACTCGTAAACCATGGCCATTAATATGGAGTTCCCGTCTCTCCCCATGCCCATTAATATAGAGTTGTCCCCCTTTGTCCTATAACATTCTCAACTCTCCTGAGAAGGCTTCCTACAAAATTTTGCAATGTGTCTCTGGTAATGTTGGTCCTTTTGTGAGGTCAGGTACAGATACTGGATGAGAAGACCTGGTTCACAATCAACATTCCAACTGATCCCAACGGTGTTCAGTAGGGTTGAGGTCAGAGCTCTGTGCAGGCCACTCGAGTTCTTGAACACCAAACTCCTTAAACCATGTTTTTATAGAGCTGGATATCTCACTTGTAAACCATGGCCATTAATATGGAATTCCCCCCTCCCCTCATGGCCATTAATATTGAATGTCTGTGTCTATGGTAATGGGGGGTCCTTTTGTGAGGTCAACATTCCAACTCATCCCAAAGGTGTTCAGTAGGGTTGAGGTCAGAGCTTTGTGCAGGTCACTCAAATTCTTGCACAGCAAACTCCTAAAGCCATGTATTTATAGAGCTTGACATCTCATTCCTAAACCATGGCCATTAATAGGGAGACCCCCCCTTCCCCCATAGCCATTATTATAGAGTTGCCCCCTTTAGTCCTACAACAGCCTCGACTCTCCTGGGAAGGCTTCCTACAAGGTTTTGCAATGTGTCTGCGGTAATGTGGGTCCTTTTGTGAGGTCAGGTACTGAAGTTGGATGAGAAGACCTCGTTCACAATCATCACTCCAACTCATCAACTCATTTTTTTTTTTTAATGGTTGAACTGGATGGACTTTTGTCTTTCTTCAGCCAAACTATGTAACCCTGTAACTATCCCAAAGGTGTTCAGTAGGGCTGAGGTCAGGGCTCTCTGCAGGACACTCCATGTCTTGAACTCCAAACTCCTCAAACCATGTCTTTATAGAACTGTTCAACTTATTCCAAATCCATGGCTATTAATATGGAGTTCCCCATTCCCTCATGGCCATTAATATAGAGCTGCAACTCCCCCATTTGTGCCTATAACATCCTCAATTCTCCTGGGAAGGTTTCCTACACAATTTTGGATTGTCTGTGGCAATATAGGTCATTTTGTGAGGTCAGGTACTGATGTTGGATGAGAAGTCCTGGCTCACAATTGACATTCTAACTGATCCCAAAGGTGTTCAGTAGGGTTGAGGACAGAACTCTCGAGTCTCTCCACACCATCAGGTCAAACACTGCCTTAATGGAGCTGGGTTTCTGTGTCAAGGGCACATGCTGGTCCAAAAAAGGACCTTCCCCTAAACCATTGTAACAAAATTGCAAATACTGTACACAAATACTAGAAGGGTGGAGGTTGTTTGGGGGTAAGGAGGATGGTGACTCCATCAAATTCAAATGCTTTTGGCAAGGAATCTCCAACCAGCTTATTTACTGTAGGTGTGATGGTCAGGTGCTTGCAAACTTTTCACCACTAGTGTCCTGTACCTGTCTGAATTTTGTCCTCATTGTCTATTTTGATATTTCTTTTTTATGATCGATAACAATCACATGCATGGCTAATAGAATAGTAGAGCTCTTTGTAGGGAAGTAACTGCCTGCACATTTCTCTTACAGGATTTGCCAACGTTCTCAAGGTCATAAGTTCTCACAGCAGTCGAGAAGAGTTGCAGAGCATACTCCAAACATATGGCACGCATTATATTTCAGAGGCTCTCTATGGCTCAGAGCTCACGTGTACCATCCGATTCCCGAGCAAGAAAGTCCAACAACAACTTTGGCTTCAGTACCAAAAGGGTAAGAAAACTCTTCAAAGTCTTATAGGAATTAAAGCTGAACTCTGGGCATTAACAACTGAACTAAATATAATTCATAAGAAGTATTCAAATTCTGTGCACTAAATGTCTTTTCAAACCCAGATATTACCTTCAGTACCTGGACAGGGTCATCCAGCTCCCAGAGCAAGGATCTAGAACTGCACCCCCCACACTATTGAAACATGTCATAGAATGGGTGTACCACCCTGCATCCATTCTTTGCCCCCTTGCTTCACTGTGCCCGGGGCAGCGCCCCCCTGCAAATACAGTTTCTGTAGAATGCCCAGTCCTCTAGACTGGCATACACCCACTCCTCTAAACTGGCATCCACCCACTCCTCTAGACTGACTCCCACCCACTTCTCTAAACTGGCTTCCACCCACTCCTCTAGACTGGCATCCACCCACTCCTATAGACTGACTTCCACCCATTCCTCTAGACTGGCTTCCACCCATTCCTCTAGACTAGCATCCACCCATTCCTCTAGACTGGCATCCACCCACTCCTTTAGACTGGGTTTCACCCACTCCTCTAGACTGACTCCCACCCACTACTCTAGACTGGCTTCCACCCACTCCTCTAGACTGGCATCCACCCACTCCTCTAAACTGGCATTCACCCACTCCTCTAGACTGACTCCCACCCACTTCTCTAAACTGGCTTCCACCCACTCCTCTAGACTGGCTTCCACCCATTCCTCTAGACTGGCATCCACCCACTCCTATAGACTGACTTCCACCCACTCCTATAGACTGACTTCCACCCACTCCTCTAAACTGGCATCCACCCACTCCTCTAGACTGACTCCCACCCATTTCTCTAGACTGGCTTCCACCCACTCCTCTAGACTGGCGTCCACCCACTCCTCTAGACTGGCATCCACCCACTCCTCTAGACTGGCATCCACCCACTCCCTAGACTGACTCCCACCTACTCCTCTATACTGGCTTCCACCCACTCCTCTAGACTGGCGTCCACCCACTCCTCTAGACTGGCATCCACCAACTCCTCTAGACTGACTCCCGCCCACTACTCTAGACTGGCTTCCACCCACTCCTCTAGACTGACTCCCACCCACTACTCTAGACTGGCTTCCACCCACTCCTCTAGACTGGCTTCCACCCACTCCTCTAGACTGGCATCCATCCCCTCCTCTAGACTGGCATCCATCCCCTCCTCTAGACGGACTTCCACCCTCTCCTCTAGACTGGCATCCACCCACTCCTCTAAACTGGCATCCATCCCCTCCTCTAGACTGGCATCCACCCCCCTCCTCTAGAGTGACTCCCACCCATTCCTCTAGACTGGCTTCCACCCATTCCTCTAGACTGGCATCCATCCCCTCCTCTAGACTGACTTCCACCCTCTCCTCTAGACTGGCATCTACCCACTCCTCTAAACTGGCATCCACCCACTCATCTAAACTGGCATCCATCCCCTCCTCTAGACTGGCATCCACCCCCTCCTCTAGAGTGACTCCCACCCATTCCTCTAGACTGGCATCCACCCACTCCTTTAGACTGGCTTCCACCCACTCCTTTAGACTGGCTTCCACCCACTCCTTTAGACTGGCTTCCACCCACTCCTCTAGACTGGCTTCCACCCCCTCCTCTTGACTGGCTTCCACCCCCTCCTCTTGACTGGCTTCCACCCACTCCTCTAGACTGGCTTCCACCCACTCCTCTAGACTGGCATCCACCCACTCCTCTAGACTGACTCCCACCCACTCCTCTAGACTGACTCCCACCCATTCCTCTAGACTGGCATCCACCCATTCCTCTATACTGACTTCCACCCCCTCCTCTAGACTGG